>NC_056744.1:450180824-450268324 GCF_019279795.1 Protopterus annectens | reverse complement strand
TTTAAGTTAAATATCTCATGCAATACTCTTATGTCGGTTTTATGGCAAAACAACATTCATTCCACATGGAAAATGATATGTGCTATTGTTGGGCTCAAACCATGAATGACTGTTTGTTAGGCGGATACTCTAAACACTACACTATTGACACTTAAGTTGATTCTGCATGTTTTTCTCTATTTGAATGAATATGATGTGTAAGCTACACTCAGCGGAGGGCAGCGACATGCAGATACGCTGTGCTTTGCTTACACCTTCGATATTGCAGCAATTTGAATGTATAATAGGGACACAGGGACAGGGAATCTAATTGTGAAAGTTCTAGGGACACGGCTCAACATTCCACTACATGCTTGTGTGTTTACTACTTCGAGTTTATTTCACTGTTCTGGACACTCTTGTATGCTTAGCATACATTTCAGTATCCACGGACACTGAATTACTGACTTACTATTAGGGGCAGGCTCTATTAGTAGGCAAAGTAGGTTTTGCAAGTGTCGGGGCATTTTACGCCTCCGTAGAGCACTTGTACACACCCCCTGCACTCGCACACATTTCCTGTGCACATCGAGGTTGCAGTGGCACACCCTCATACATATTCATATGGCACTGCTGCGCCATCTGTAGTGAGGATGCTCGGCGCAAGGCTAAAGACGTCCTTGTGCCGAGCTTCTTGAATCCTGGGGAATGTGTTCATGATTCTCCAGTTGTTCTAGAGTGTTGGGTTGTATTCCAACTATTTAATGTTGTCATGTCAGCCAATGAGCATGTTGCATTGCTCATCTCATTTGCATATAGCTTTATATTTCCAATTGATTTTTCATCTTACTATAACTTCCTAATACACATAAGTTATTCAGGGGGCTGCTACCATGGCCAATTACTTGCGCAGATACCTGGGTTACAGTTGTGAGTGATTCACATATTCAAATCTAGACATAAATATGTGACACACACACACACACACACGCACACACACACACACACACACACACACACACACACACACACACACACACACACACACACACACACACACACATGCAACATAGGGAAAATGGAAGTATTGATATCCTCTCTGACAGTCTGTATGACAATGTAATGAGGTATATGTCACATTTTATGCATTAGAGCCTGCAGTACTTGTATTATGTCATCAGTTTCACTATGGTCTAGCAATACAGTCTAGTATTGCTTTGTAATATTGACACATCTCAGTGTTCTATGCCCCAGTGTCATAGCATGCTTGTCTTCACATGTCATCATATATTATGCATGCTGACTGTGCATATTTGTTATGCATAATTTTGGATGGTTACCAATTGATCAGGTAATGGTAGGATTTCCACAGATAAGCTGCGTAATGCATGTCATGGCAGGCACTGGCATAACCTGTGTATATTATGTGATGGATATAGTGGACCAGACGTGCATCTATTGATATAATTCATAAATAAAGGTAATAGACCATTGGGAATGTGTTGTGTGCATGACTATAAACCTGATAGCCTCAACTATATTTATTATAGACCTTATGCACAATCCTTAAGACATAACATCTGAGAAGTAGGTTTTAATGACATCTGTAATGTATGGCAATATACCTTGCTTCTCAAATGCAGGGATCACACTGATGGCATAGTACTTAATGTCTGTAACATTCGTTATATGCACATCAGTTTGTGTTTCTTGACGTCCATGTTTTTCAAAGGAATGTGTGGACTTATAGACAAGTGGTTTTCACTGCTACGGTTTGGATTCATGCCTTACATCCTCTATGGTGGTAGATTTTACTATGGGCATACCTTATTGTAATGCAACATATTGAATGTTTTCTGCCTGTGGATTTTGTAACAGGGAGTATGTTATGTACTCATATAGTTGTTAGAATTATTATTATGTACTTTCTTGTTACGTGTTTCACCTTGACAAATTGGGACACATGGCCACTCTCCTATCAGATGCCAGAGATGAGCACATGTGAGGCCACTGCCCAATTACTCAGATTCTGCTGATGATGATGACTACAGTAAGGACTATGATGAGGAGGAGGATGGACCTGGACTTATATATGCTATCTTCCCTGCTCACCCAGTATGAGATATCGAACACCACCACAGGTAGACAAGTTTCGGGACCAGATCAGGGAGGTGATGACTGATGTTTTTCAACCACAGATGAGGGATCTGGTAGTTTTTTTTCCAGGAAATGGCACTGGCCATGCACAACTCATTCAGGGAAATACCCCACAAGATTATTTGTGATGTTCAGCTCCATCAGGGTGGGCCCCTTAGGACCATAAGTATTGTCTGTGTTATCGACTTGTGTACTGCTTCTACCATGGTGTTTGTCATATAACCAATTGTACTGTATAGGCTCACTTGTGTATGCATAGCATATTGCTGCCATGCTTATATGGCTTAGCGGTTAAATACTGTGGCTATAGTGTGCAGGGTCCTGAGTTTGAGCCTTGCAAAGGCAGCTTATTTATGAACCTATAGGCACAGCAAAATAATGGGTATAGTTCCCCATACTAAAGGGGTGGCGTAAGCCACAAAACGATGGGCTAGGCTTGTAAATGCCCTCGGGCAGATAGCCTAGTATGAACCTATGAACCTATGAACCTATGTTTGACCATGCAATGCAGATGTCATGTGACAGCTTGTATTTTGTATACAAAGAACATTACATACATTATCACATTAGACATGCAATAATCACACTGATGTCCATAAAAGTATGCACTTGATGTACACATTTCTTCATGTGGGCAGGTGTGTTACTCCTTATGTCTGTGTGTATGGGTGTACTCCTATCTATGTAGTGCAGCATATTGTTGTTATGCCCAATGCACTGTGGCCCTGCATGTCACACTTAGGAATTTTGCAGTTAACATGCTGCAACTGAAGCAAGAGTTCCTCTACATATGTGTCTGGAATTGACAGCAATTCACAAACAGCATTTTCCCCATAGTTAATACATAACATATGGGTTGCTCTGTCATGTCTGTTCAACAACAGTACATGTCCTTCCCTTGTGCTTTCTATGACACTGTTGTGTCATGCTGTCACACCAGCATACTGGCTTTGTGTGTGGCATGTATTAACCATGATGGTGCCATGTTATATCATATAACTGTGGCTGCTACACATGAGCAGTTCTCCTTCACTTAATGCATAGACCACCACTGCACCATTCATGTATACACCATGGAATTACTGCTTTATATAGCAAAACTTCAGAATATCTTATTTTGCTTCTATTACATTTCAACATGTAAACTCCAAAATCCACACTAGCAAGCTCAGAACAGTAGAAAATCAATTAAATTTAAATTTACATTTCAACATGCATGGCTTATTCACATACTTGATCATATTTTGGCAATTGGTATACATATGCATTGACTTACATACACGTCTCTAAACAATATGGACACAAGCTAAGAAAGCAACAAAACCACAAACTGAAGTAAAAGCCGCAAAAGGTCAGTGGCTTAAAAATCCTAGTCTGTTAAGAACAATAAGATGCAAATCTCCAAAAAGTGCTGTGTAATAAATAGGGCCATGAAAAACACTTTAATAAAAAAATTAATTAAAAAGATAATGCAAGTCTGCCTTAAAGGGGGCACTGCCCCAATTTTGACACTTTGATTGGCTGCTGAGGAGTGATGTCTTACATAAATTCTTGGCCTTACTTCCTTGGATTTATCTGATGACGTTTTGTGGTGAAACAAAAGTGAAGCACTTATCTTATTTTAAACAGTTTTGTGGCTTTTACTTTAGTCAACAATATAGACACCCCATTGTACCTTGGGACTGTGAACATTAATGTAATCCATGTTCCTGCGCTACACTGATGTTCACAGGACTGTTCTTTGCAGTCATACCCATAGTCAGTGATATATATATATATATATATATATATATATATATATATATATATATATATAGATATATATATATACACATATATAAGTCTATGTTGAATGATCGACAGTACAAAACATTGAACTCATATGGTCAAGATCATATGATCGATGTTTTTTGATGTCAAACATTCAAAAAAAAAAGAAAAATAAAACAACTTAAAACAGATATATGCAGGGAGGCAAGCCCCCTGCACCCCCCACATGGCAACTCCTCACCTCTGTTACTAAAATATACCAGCTCCGAGATTGCACTACAGCGAGGAAAAGGGAATATTTCCATTCTGCGCTGTACAGAGATCTCCATTTAAATGTTCAAAGTTTTAGAAGTTCGATCATATGGTTTTGAACATATGAAATTCGAAGCTCTGAGCTTTGATCATTTAACTAGAATCCATATATATATATATATATATATATATATATATATATATATATATATATATATATTTATGTGTGTGTGCGTGTGTGTAGGTATGTATGTATATCACTACAGGTGTTTTTTGCAACTTTTGTTGTAGATTGACATGACAGTAAATATGTGTACGTGAGTGTGAGACAATGATTCCTAGTTTGTATACCTAAACCTCATACTTTCTGATGACTGCACATTACTGTGTGTGTTTGATTTATACATGACCATGTTTAGTGCCATCAGCAATGCAGTTTGCCTATGTGGCATACATTTGACATCTGTTTCAGTGTAGCTTTGGTGGACTTTTATGCAACCCTATGTAGTGTACACATCATATGCAATGTGTCCTCTTAGACCATGTTGTCCTGCTATATTGTTTGCTTGCTTTGCTTTGCTGGCATGTCCTCCTTGATGTAGGCATATATCTTGCACATATTAATGATATACCTTAACCTTCCTTTGCATTATCATCCATTATCATATAGTTGTATTGTTACAATGCCACTTTGTGCCAACCATTTGGCCATTATGCACATGCAAGACATATGCACACAAGTTGCTGGCTATTGCTTGCATTATATCCTTGTTCCTGTTATACATGTGTGTAGTGTATTACCTGGAATATTTGATCATAGTTCATTTGCACACCCTGACATTGCTTATATACCATTATTGTGAATTTCCTATCATTTGTATTCCATGTCATTGGTATGTGGAAGTGTATTCACATTGCTTTCTGATAGGTTCTTGTTAGGCCAATAAAGGTCACACATGTATGTCTAAAACTCTGGCATGGAATACATGTGTGACATATGCATACCATTTCACATATGTTTGGGTTGTGTGCACCTACTTGTATAAGAAGCAGACAGCTTTTTGCTTTGCTACAGCGCTGCTGTTTGGCACTGTGCTTGATTGTTTGCCTTTCACATGCAGGATCAGAGGCCTTATTCTATCCTCCAATGGTGTTCTCCAGCATTTCATGGGTTGCATTTGCTCATCTGTGCTATTGTGTGGCTTACGCTTGCACTGCTGACAGACTACTTGGGTATTGGATTCAATATCCAATGTGTGCTGTGATCTCTGTTTCTTCCATGCACCTGCCATTAGTCATACACATGTATAGATGGCTGTCACACATTTTGCAACATATCAGAACATCATTTCGCATAGGTACATACATATTTCTGCATTTCACCCTGGCTGGTATGCATCCTAATCCTCTTTGTCAGTTTTCCATTTCCATGTTGTAGAGTGTGTCTACGCACCTTACCTTTCCATTATGTCTGTTTGCAACGTTTGTCTGTCATGGCTTCTGTCTGCCCTTCTCCTCCTCTTTTCTTGTCTTTTCCTTTCCTTCTATTGTCCAAAAATAAACGGGGTCTATTCCCACCAAAACATAAATGCCCATGGCCTCTGACTGTCCCTCAGATTTTCTTCTTTTCAACAGCCCTCTTGTGTGTCCCTCTTCACCCATAACCCATATCTGCCTTTTGATTATCCTACTTCCTCGAGTGTGTGTGTTATTGTGATCCCCACACATGTCCTGCACCATTGTTAGCTACTGTTTAGTCCTGGCAAAGTGGCCATGATTGCTCTTCACGTTTATTCATTTTTAGTAGAAATTTTACAGATTTAATTGGATTCCATATATTTCAGTGAATGTATTTTATTAGCACATGACATGGAGACATCAGTAGTTGTTTGTGGACCTAGTGCTGTACTCATACATTCCTTAGATATCCTGAAGCTTGTACTGGGCTTGTATAATTTCTGTAGCTTTGGTAATCCACATCACAGTTTATAATATACTTTTTGGCTGTGAATGCTAGACAGTGTGCCAGTACTGCTGGGCACTTTTGTTTTGCACTGAGATATTTTAAGTTCACTGAGGCATATTTGCATATTACAGTTATAGCCACAACTTTTGCACAGATATCAGTGAAATGCACCAGATTCTGTAAACATTACAAAATCTGGCCCAGTATCACGTCTTTAGCTTCCAATAGGTTACTAATTTATACATGTTAATAAAAAGTTAACCTACTTCATACTGTAAATATTATGTCTTTCTTTCCAATTAGATTAGAATTTAATATTTTATCTGTGTAGAGCAAGCATAAAACATTCTTTGTAAAAAGCACTATTTACTGGGATATGTAATATGAATAATTTAAAGTCTTTCTTACCAGGCAAACATTCCCTGTTATCTACCTTTTAATTTAATGGGTTCTGCAATGATATGACAGAACAGTAATCTCAAAATATAAGTTTTAAATGCCCATTACTTATAAAGTGCTTGACACAGGAGTGATTTTCCAAGATGATAACATTAACTTGTGCCAATGGGCACTATGCATTATAAATTAAATATTAACAGCTATATGTATTAACACCATAATGTGGAACATATTCATAGGTTCATAGGTTCATACTAGGCTATCTGCCCGAGGGCATTTATAAGCCTAGCCCATAGTTTTGTGGCTTATGCCACCCCTTAGTTTGGAGAAACTATGCCCATTATTTAGCTGTGCCTCTGTTGAGCAGTGACACTGAGGTAACCCCTGGGGTGTATCTCCCATCCATTGGTCAAGATTCCTCTTGAACAAGGCCAGCGAGGTGCTCTGCCTCACATAAACCGGGATTTTGTTCCACAGCATAGGGAGTCTTTGGGTGATGAATCTATCCCTCCAGCACGTCCTATTAATAACCGTGTCGAGGTTTAAGTCACCCGCCCTTGTGGCTCTGAGGGATCTAGATTTTTTGAGATGAAGCATATTCATCAAATCTGGGTTTGACATGGCCTTGTATGTCAGGCACAGGTCACCTCTGAGCAAGCGGTACGCAACTGAATATAACTGGAGTTCTTTCAGTCGTGCAGCATAAGACAGATTTTTGAGACCCTTTATCCTTTTGGTGAGGAACTTTTGTGGCCTCTCCAGCTGCTGCAAGTGTCGGGTCAGATACATTCCGAATGGGGCGTTGTACTCGATCATTGGTCTGATGAGTGATGAGTATAGGGAGACTATGACTTCCCTTGATCTAGATGTGAATCCCTTCATGATAAGGTGGGCAATGTAGAAGGTCTTCCTAACTACTTTAGCAATATGAGTGTCGAATGAAAGGCTACTGTCGTTCCCAGGTCCCTAATAACTTCTTCTGTGTTCAGGGGATTGCCATCTATATGGTAGCTAGGGGTAACCTTATTTTTCCCGAAGGGTATGACTATGCATTTCTTGGCATTTAACTTGAGGCCATGGCTCTGGCACCAGTTATCCATTTCTGTGAGACCCTTCTGAAGGATATCTGTGTCGGATGTGTTCTCAACAACAGCGCCCAGTTTGCAGTCATCTGCGAACTTTGTCAGCCATAACCCTCCTGTGTTTGCTTGTACTTCAGAAAAGTAGATGCCAAACAAGAGTGGGCCCAGGACTGAGCCCTGTGGGACACCACTTGTGACAGGCTTAGAGTCTGACATGGCACCAGCAACTCTGACCCTGTGGGTTCTGTCACTCAGCCAGTTTGCAACCCATCTTGTAATGTATGGGTTTACATTTAAGTTGATGAGTTTTTCAATGATACCCGAGTGGGGTATTGTATCGAAAGCCTTCGCCAGGTCTAGGTAGGCTGTATGGACTGCCTTTCCTCGCCAATGGCCTTGGTGACTGTTTCAAAAGTCAATCAAGTTTAAAAGGCATGATCTGCCTTTGACAAAGCCAAACTGGGTTGGATCCAAAGTCTGCAAATTCCCTATGTCTTTATTTATGAGATCCATTATGATCCTTTCCATGGCTTTGCAGATCAGGCTTGTCAAGCTAATGGGACGGTAATTTCCAGGGTCGGTGGAGGCACCGCCTTTGTGGAGTGGGACCACAGTTGCTGTGCGCCACTCCTGGGTAATGTATCCGGAGGTGAGACTAAGATTAAACAGCTGTCCTAACTGTGGGTTTAATTCCTCGTTGAGTTCATGGAGCACACAGCCGGGGACACCATCAGGTCCCATAGATGCTGTGTTCTTTGCCTTGGAGAGAGCAGTTCTCACCTGAGCGTTAGAGATGTTTGGGGGGCTATAATCATTTGGTATAGATATCTCTTCTTTAGGCGGGGAGGGTGGGGAGAAGTTTGCACTGAACCTGTCAGCCAGTATGTTGGCAATGTCTGTAGGATCAGTAATCTTCACATCATTTTGAACTAATTCTGAGCATATCTGGGAGTTTCCTCCTAGGTTTCTGACATAGCTAAAGAATGCCTTATGGTTGTCTTTAGAGTCCTTAGCTATTTTTTTCTCAAAATTAGCTTTGGATGATTTTATGAGAGCTCTTAGCTTTTTACTTATAGTGATCAGCGGTGTCTTACCTTTTAAGGATTTTGCTCTATCTTGTAGTAGCTTTCTCCTTTTGTTGTAGAGTTTGTTTATGGCTGGGGTCCACCAGACTGGATGCTTTCCTTTGGTACAAAGAGTCTTTGTTTTGCTTGGGATTGCCTGATCCATGCAGCCTGCAGGTGCTGGTAGAAGGCATTTGTAAGTGATTCAGCGGTTTGAGTAATGTTAACCGCCGGCTCAGGGGCCTTAAAGGAGACCACACTAGTCTTTAGAAGTGTGAAGTCGGCTTTTGAGAAGTTCTTTACTGTGGTCTTTTTCATTTCGGGTGGGGCGGATGAGGACCTCCAGCGAGATTAGTTTGTGATCAGATCTCACCAGTGAGGGGTATACTTCTGGCGTTGAACATTGTGCTCCCATGTTCGTGATGATGAGATCAAGTATGTTCTCTCCTCTTGTGGGATGGTGACTAGTTGTTCCATGGCATTTGAGTTTATGAATTCCAGGAACTTTTGGGCTAGAGTGTTTGGGCTTGAGTAGTGTTCCCAGTCTATATTAGGGTAGTTGAAGTCACCTAGTATGATGGTGTTCGAGATACATTTATCCCTCCAGTGTTTTCAGGAAGGCCATATGAGGTTCCTGAGTTTGCGAGGGTGGCCTGTAACATGCTACAATTTGCAGAGCAGTCTTGCCTATGGTTAATTGCACCTGGATGGTCTCCGATGCATCGTGCGATGCCACCAATCTTGAGGTGTGGGTGTCCTTGATGAATATGGATACCCCTCCTCCTTTCTTGGTATTTTCCAGGTTTTGTGGCCGGAACGCATGATATGAGGTAAAACCTGATAGTGCTGGGGTGCTCTCAGGAGCCTTGAACCAGGTTTCTGTCACAGCACAGACATCGATGTTCTCCATACTGAGAAGGGCCTCGAGTGCGTGCATCTTGAGGTTGAGACTTCTGGCATTGAGCAGCATTACCCTTAGTTTTTTTTTCTTTGTTTTGTTCTAGGGTGGTAAGTTTAGAATTTGAGCCTTGCCTAAAAAAGGCACTATGGGGGTGGCAAGAGCCTTTGCCAAAATCCGGAATCCCAGGGGTGACAAGTGCAAGCCGTCCCTTGCGAAGCAGCGTGGCTTGTCCAGCATGTCATCCCAGGCAGACAGACATTGGATCCCCTTTGAATGACACCAGAGTTTAAGCCAATTGTTAAAGCTGATCATCTTATCTCTGTATTGTGGCATCATTCTTGGTGAAGGTAGGATACTGCTCAAGGTCAGGGTCATACCTGCCTGGGCTACATAATCAGAGAGCTCCTCTATGTCTCTTTTCATGTATTCCAGGGAGGTACGTCTCAGGTCAGATATGTTTCTATTCTGTATAAATCCGCCTCAATATCTATTTACAATTGTAACATAATACACTTTTCATTTCAGAGCAAATTATGTATTACTGAAATGGAATGCGGCAGTGGTAAAAAGCTGAACTAAGTTTTCAGAACAATAATAGCTTCCTAATTAGAATTCTGAATTATCTTAAATCTTCCTTTTGTTATTTTTATCAAATTTATAAATATAGCCTGACTGGTATTTAACTGTAATTAAAACAAATCTGGAGTGTCTTTCTTCTATTCTCTACCAGAAGGCAATCAGAAAAGCATCTGGGATTATCCATTACTCTAATAAATACAAATATTTTATGGATATTTAATCTCACATAAGAATTATTGTATTAAATATGTAATATGCTTTGGGATTATTTTTACGATACCATTAAACCAATCTATGCATGATAAATACTTGGGTCTTGATCTTTAAGTAATAATTAAGCCTTGAATACTTTTGGCCTACTTCGGAAAATACATTTTTATTAAATTTAATAATGGTTACTCTCTTAAATAGTTTAACTATAAATGCAGACTTGCGGCATTAATTAACACTGAGTACTTTAAGGACTCCTTGCTTTTTGGATATCAGTGTATTGTTTAGTCATAGTCTTTGTGTTTTGTTCCCTTAAAAACATGTATTGATTATTTTATCACATTTAATAAATATGTATTCATAATTTTCATTCTGAGAACTATATTCATCACCTTACCTAGGGTTTTTAAATTGCATTTAAAACCAGTGGGTACAAATAAATAAGGAGATGTAAAATAGTACTCCGTAGTTCTTGACAGGATCCCTCCTTCAATCCATACCTCTCAACATCTTTGAGCAAGGTATCTGGACAAAGACACAAAAAATAGTGGGGAAAAAGGCCCCAAAATAGGGACACTGTTTTTAAATATTGCTCTTACAGACTTATAAAGTTGATAAAATAACAGGTTTTGCATTAGAATTAATTTTCTGAAGGATATGAAGTCTGAAACTAAAATGTCTGCCATTATTTTCTGACTTCAGTCCTCAGTGATTAGCAAGTGATTTGTTAGAAAACTACAAATTTTAGGAGAAACAGGCCAAAAATATGAGGTGAAAATCTGGACATTTGAGAGGCATGCCTTAGTTCCTGCTGTTGCCACTTTGCCCATCTCATTTCCAGGGATAAATCCTTCTAACCCTTTCACTAACTGAAAGATTGTGTCTCACTAGTCTGTGGCTATTGCACAAGCCTCTTTTTACACTGAAAATCCAGCTGACCATAGACCAGTCTCCATTTCTTCAAAGATTGGAAAGGTGTAGAAAGCCACCCACTATAGTCCCCCACTGCCCATTTTTTTCATTTCTCAGGCCACAACTAGAAAAAAATAAGGACATCATTTAGGGACATGATGGACAAATATGACACACATATTGTTTTTTTGCAGTTATATAGATAATTAAAATGTATTATGTTGCAAGAATATACTGAGCAAGCTGTGTTCATATGTATGCATTTATTTAAGGAACTGATTGGCACATTTCAGCTATCGGCATTATGTGCATTATCTCTTTTAAAGTAAGATGACAGATGAAAAGTAACATTCTTTATCAAGTGCAGGAAGGAACACTGATGGTTTCAAGCAGCAAAACAACCATCATGTTTCAAATTTAAAACAGACTGAGAAGAAATCAGTTTTACGGATGACATATCAGAATATCTTGTAGAAAACGTCTGCTTTTAGTCAACAAACATCATTGACATCTGCATTATTCTATGAATCACTTGTCAAAACTGGTTTCATTACAGTTCACACGTACCAAGAGTTTGAACTGTTTTTTTTTTTTTCAGATTATTTATGAAAACAAATAGAGTTGTCATGGAAAACAATGGGGGACACTCTTACAGAAACTGTAAATGTAGAAGCTGTTCTTTTCTGGTATGTATCTTGCATCACAGTGATCTGTGTCATTTTAAGCTGTCCTTTCTGAAAGCAAGATTCAATACAGCATGGCATAATAAATGTTGTTTTCAAAACAAACAAAAGTTCGTAATGATCAGGGAGATTCTAGCTGAGGAAAGATTTGTCCAAGTTAAGTCTTCATGTCTGTAAACTGAAGATTAACTCTTTCATATATATGAGCTGCTGTTAATCCTCTTTGGGCTTTCTGTGCTCATCAGAATATTTAAAAGGGTCTTACTATATAACAGCACCAGAACAAAAGTCCTTTTTCAAAGTTAACCTCATCATTAAAATGAGCATCCCTCTGAGTACATCTTACATTTCTTTCAGTTCAAATAAATAAGTAACTGTCACATTTAATCACATAAATAATTAATACTCAAAATACTACTTTTACACCCTATGGTTCTGATAACTTATTTTTCTTTACAAACAGACATACATTCATATACAAAAACACACACGCATGATACCTACACACACAGATATACACTCATGTATACACACACACACACACACACACACACACACATGCAAGCACACACTGCATGTGAGCACACATACAAACACTGACACACCCTCATAAACATGCACGCATAGATACACACACACATACATACATATATACATTAATACACATGCAGGCACACTCAGATGCTCACACAAAATGTATAAATAGAATGAGATGGACTTGTAGTTAATATTTCGAGACAGTAAGTAATATTTTTAAACAGTATGAGCTGTAGCCTAATGCTTCTGTTTCTTGTCCTGCTACTGTTTGAACCCTTACTTTGCATCATCTCTAAATACAAATCCAAAAGTATCTGTTAATACAATGGTTCCCATGTCAGTACACCTACCATAATAAATATTTTATACATAACTAACTAATGAAATTCATAATAGTACATAACCTTCCCTCCCCTACACAACATGGCTTCAGACCCGGATATAGCACTACCACGGCACTGATTAACTTCATAGATAAAATTAACCAATCAAGAAACTCTGATAATCTAGTATCCAGTCTCCTTCTGGACCTGTCCAATGCCTTTGATAAAGTTTGTGACCAAAAACTCTTAAAATACACTATCAGCTATAGGACTAAATACTTCCTCTCTCCACTGGTTCCATAGTTATTTAACAGGGGGAGAACAGGCTGTAAAATGCCAGAATGAATACTCTACCTTCCTACCCATGTCAGTTGAAGTTCCCTAAGGCTACATTTTAGGCCCCCTCCTATTTTAACAATTTATCAGTGACCTCCACTTAGCATCTCTGCATGCAAATACTACGCAATATACTGAAGACTCCACATTAATATGTAGCAAAAACCCTAAAACCCCTATCAGGCGTCTTTCTCATCAACTGAATACTGGCTTGAAAATACCTATTTACCCCAAAAAAGTATAATGGCCAAACAAGTTCACTCACCATAACTACTAAAATCAGCACTCTAATAGAATAAGTGGATCACATGAAACTACTAGGAGTTATCATTGATAACTAATTAAAATGCTTCAAGCATATCTCACAAGCCATAGGAAAGTTCATCACAAACTTGGCTGTGTCTACAGGGCAAAGTAATTCCTTACTAACACAGGAAGGGTAAGTATCACTACAGCCTATTTACTTCCTAGTCTAATGTAGGCAGCACTTGCTTTTGCTAGTCTAGCTACCAAACTAACCTGAAAAGTCCAGCAATGCTACAACAAAGCAGCTAAGTCTGCCACCAACATGCCAAATACAGCACACCACTGTCTGATGCATAAACAATTAAACTGGCTACAGCTTCCTCATCTTCTCAAATCCTCTCAGTTAGCAGTAATTAACAATCAACTATACAAACCAGAATCATGCCCAAGCCAACACAATATCAACCAGCACTGTTCCCCAAGTAGGGCCTTTCACTCCTCTGCAAAATCCCTGCTTGTTATCACAAAAGATTAAAACAAAACAAATATGTTTGCTATCACAAAAGCTAAAACAAATCAGGTGACTCACTCTATTCAAACTGCATCTCTGAACTCTGGAACTCTATCCCAGCATATTTAAGGCAGACAGAGAACCTAAATTCCTTCAAATCAGAACTAAACTATACCTCACACAGGCCTAGCTATGCCTCTGTGACACTCCAGGATAACTAACTAACATCTTTTCATTCTCCTCCACCTCTCCTCTCTCCTGTTCTCTCCCATCTACAGCAACATACACAATTACTTAAACATCTCACCCTGTGACCTATCCCAACTCACCGCATACATTTTTCTTTTGCTCTGTCAGACCCAATAGCTTGACAATACCTCATTGTATCTGTGTGCTTAAACATACAGGTACAAAACATTACTACTTAATGTTTCAATTATTAAAGCTTTGATTAAAACTGTTTTCTATAAAAGAGCCTCTTCTGATAAAATTGTGTTACGTTGCTTTACTCCCTTGAACTGCTATATTACATGTATCATAAGTTCTATGACCTAATGTACTGTAACAATATTATATCTCCCTTTGGTTTATATAAATTACATACAAATCAAGTTATTTTGAAGATTACTGTATATTGGAGATTTTCTTCCTGGCCCTCTGCTGAAAAGGGGCATTAGCCCAATCAGACCTTCTCAGTAAAACAATACAATAATTAAATAAAATATCACTGAGTAGCTACATATTGTTATTCATAGTACATAGTTTGTTTAGGCATGTGCTGTTGAGGCCGACTTTACTTGTCCACTGTGAGTAGACTGAGGCCTGACTCAAACCTGCAGCAGCGGGGAATATACGACAAAATTTATATCCCACAGAAAGGGAAATTTCAGGGCATCATGTTACCTTTATCTTTTTGTTTAATACATTATATTATTTAAATGAAAAAAATGAGAATAAAATGATGGCTCTGTGATGCCCCTGCCCTGGCCCAGTAATCAAGGAGCCTCAGTCCTCACCACTGACACCAATGAGGCACGTGCACATTGGGAGGATGAACAGTACACACACAGTAAAGTACAATTTCCCTTAAGAGCACACAGACATCACAGTCAGTATGGGGCTGGTTTCTCCCTTTCTCTCTAGATCCCCAATAAGACCCCCCCCACTGGCACAGCTTATAGGGTTCAGGTCTCAGCTGAGTGGTCAAGCCAAAACCTCCACCACCCTCTCTCTCCAACCAGTGTTTCGTGTCCCTGCCCAAGTAGCTGACACACACATATTTTGAGATTTAATTTATATACAAACACACAGACATTCCTGGGGACGTCTGGCACAGGTTCTCCAGCTATGATCCCTTCTGGCCAGACTATACGGTAGTACTACCTGCCACCATCCAGCCTCATCAGCTACTATAAAGGTCCTTACCAAAGGGTGTCCAATTCTACTGTGTGATGTTATTATTACCCATTTGGTAACTGTGGCCAGAACATTTAAGGCTAGCCCAGCTAGACAGAATTTTGTAAACAATTCTATGTTATTTGTGAATAGTAATATGATTTGTATGCTTGCCTTAAAATGTAAGAAAACTATATGTTCTGCACTGAGCTTCAAGATTGTAACCACAGTGCACTCTGCTGGAAAAAAGCAGAAATGTGTGGAAACTATATGCCAATGCAAATGTATGTTTGGTTTCATAGTAAAAAATGGGACATACAGAGTTAACTTGCAAAACTCTAAGAAAATAAGTTGATAAGTAAAGAGTTTTACAAAGTGTTATAAAGTTAGCTTATCTCAGCTAAGAGACAGGATTTCTAGGCTACGGGCTTCTTTCTATTGCCTGGAATAGAGGTAATTACAGGTTTCCAAGGTAATTGTTTTATGACTTTCAATTTCACGCAAGCTTTTAAGAGAGAATTGTCAGCTTTTGAGAGACAAGTATTTATAATAGAGACATGTTAAAAATTTAAGTTCCTGCTAGCCTGGGAAACTTAGGCAGAGGTGACAAGAATGATGTAATCTGAGATGATTCAGCAGTAATGTGTATTATTAACTTAAGAACTATCTCAGAAAGAAAGTCAGTACATTTTGCATTTTGTTCTGGATCTGACAACATCACCAGCACTTGTCTTGCGATTTCTCTTATTGATAGATAGAAATACAGTAAGATTAGTCTAGCTGTTTTCTATATTTATGTGAGACTACCCTACAATGTTGTTTTAAAATATTTCCAGGCCCAGTCTAAATTTCCTAATCCCCATCCACTTGTCTAGGTTGTGCCTAAACTGGGTAATAGATGAACTCAGCTTCATAGGTTCATAGGTTCATAGATTAGTACTAAGCTAACTGCCCTTGTGAGCCATTTTAAGCCTAGCCAATTATCCCTTGTGAGACTCAAACCCTGCATCTTGTGTTTGTAAGGCAAACACCTTAACTATTAGGCCACCCTCCCAACCCTCATATGGATGGCAAGCCTGTCCCATAGGAAGGGAAGTCACCAAGATACATATCTGTCTCTCCAGCATGTTCTGTTTAAGTCACAGACAAAATTCAGGTCTCTAGACTGTGTATTTCTGGTACTGTTTGATTTACGAATATGTAGGAGATTCATAAGTGTGGGTGTTTTTCGATGCCTTGTAAGCCAAACATAGATCACCTCTTAGCAATCTGTAGGAGACTGAGTAGAGGGAAATGGCTTAAAAGGCACTCTGTATAAGGCAGGTTTGTTATGCCTTGCATTCTTTTTGTAAGGAATCTTTGAGGTCACTATAGGTGCTTCATTTGCCTGTTTGGGCACATACCAAAGGGAGCACTGCACTCTATGATTGCTGTGATAAGGCGGAGTATAGTGGGATATGACCTCTATGGATCTAGATGCTATGCCCTTACGTATAAGTTCCACAACATAAAAGGATCTCCTCACCACTGTGGCCATGTGGTAGTTGAAGGTAGGGCTACTGTCCACATACATGCCCAGATCCCTGACCACTGGGTCAACTCATAGGGTGTATTATCATCAACATGGTAGTTAGCCAGGATGGTTGACTTCCCAAAGGGTGCAACTATGTGTTTCTTAGTATTGAGCTTAAGACCATGGCTTTGGCACCATTTGTTAGTCAGAGATAGACCTTCTTGAATAATGCTAGTGTTTGCAGGGGAGTCAATGATAACATCACAATAAAATCAAGAAGCAGAGTAAAGCCAAAGTCCACATACGAGATTGCATAAAATAAAATAAAATAAAATAAAATAAATCAACGCAATTAACCAAAAACATTTAATAAGACAAAGCTTTAGAGTTCAACAACCCTTCATCAGTGTATGCAGTTAACAAATAATAACATCCTTAAATAACAATTTCACAACAACACAGCTAATGGAAACCAACAATTAACATATTTAATTAAAAAATCAAACTCTTAAAGTACAAGAACACCTAATGCAGGCACATTTGCTTATATTTTAAAATAGGTTTCACTGATATTGTTTGATTTAAACCAGACACCTAATCAGCTTGTAAATGCAAAATCCATTCATATTCCTTTATTTCAAGCCTATTATTAATGTCACCTCTCCTTACACTTCTAAAAACTTTATCTATTATCCTAAACATAAAGGTGTGGTTACTACCATGTTGATTAATATGTCTGGCTAAAGCATTTGTACCAATATTTCTCCTAATGTCCAATCTATGCTCTATCATCTTATCCTTTAGTTTCCTAGTTGAGTTCCCTATATAAAAACCTGCACATACAGTACAGGTTGCAAGATAAACTATATTTATGGAATTACATTTTGCAAAACATTTAAAAGTAAATGTTGTATTAGTATTAGGATGAATAAAAGCATTATAACTGTTGATATAACTGCAACAGCAGCAATTATAGCATGAAACTGTGACTACTTTGCTAGAGATTTCCTTCTCCCTAGTTATGCAGATATCCGTATAACATAACCTTTGCTTTAGGCTAGAACAATTACGATATGAAAAACTTGAATTGTCACCAACAATAGGACATAATTCCGGTAAAGATTTTAATATACCCCAATTGTTAGTTAAATTTTTCTTTAAATCTGTTTTATTTCTATTGAATGTAATTACATAACACAGCTTACCATCCATTTTGGATAAAATCAGTCCATCATTAGATCTTTCAATGTGACCTGTTCCAAAATAAGATCTAGCCTCAGTATGTCTTAATTTTAAGACATCTTTCATCTCCTTATTTAAAGTTGTCTCATTATACTCCCCTCATACGTAATTTTTGTTTCAACTCACACATTTGTTCATAACATTTACCCATGTCAGTATTCAATCTACTCATCCGCATGAGCTGCCCTTAGCAATCCCTTTAAAAACATCCAGGGCATGCATACTATTTTGATATAAAAACATATTTCTATGCACTGTTTTTTTTAAAAATAGTTGTTTGCAAATTGACACCATCATATAATAAGGAGACATCAAGGAAATCAATACTATGTGTGGAGCTACTCATAGTAAATTTCAAAAAGTCTGTACTTGCATTTATATACTCTACAAAGGAATCTAATTCATCCCCCATACCACACCATATAAAAATATATAATCCACAAAACATTTGAAACAACTTACTTTCATTGACTATTGCACAAGACCATTGTACACAAACTTATTTTCCCATTTGTTGAGTACCAAATTAACGTAGGTATTCGCTAAAGTGGTACCCATTGCAACACCAGAAATTTGGTGGTAGATTTTACCATCAAAATAACATTATTATTTAAAACCATTTCTAATAATTCACATAAAGTTTCAATATACTTTGCTGTGCATTGCCCATGTCTATCAACAATTCCCCAATAGAGATTATGAAAAATTATATGGCACTGCTTACTGTGATGGATTTGAAGTCTTAAGACACTCAGTCTTGCTGGCTGGATTCTGTTGAAATCAAAGTCTGGTTATATTTGCATTCACAGTCTGTTGCATACAGAAACTTGCAGAATATACAATGATGAGAGAATATACTTTGCAGCATCAACTTAGAGCAGTAACAAATAACTTTTTATAATAAACCAGACGGACTAACGTTGCAGCTTAAAGTACTGTTCCACTTTATTTCTCATATAGTACAGATGATGTGAGAGATATAACATTTACCTCAGGACAAATGTGTCCCTACCAATACCCCTAACATAACTGGATTAATACAGATCTTTATATACAATTTTAGTCATGCACATACATATACATTTCCTCTTGGTGTTCTATTTTGAAGAATTGCTCATCCTGTAGAAACAATACTGATTGTTGCAGATGCTGACACAAATGCTGACTTAATAATATTATTTTTAAGCTTCATTGTTTAACAATGTCCTATCACATTTTTGATGAATTTATAAAGAGGCCAGCTTTTCTGACAGTGTGAACATCCTGTTTTTGTCTTTAGTATTCTGTATGGATCTTTGTATAAGAACATCTGTTCTTGTGTAAATGCTGATAAGTGCAGAAAAGCATGATTTTTAAGGAAACATATTGTAACAGTGTCATATGATAGAAACATGTCATGTTATCCATTCTTTAAAAAAGCAGATTTTACATTTTTGCTCTCACTGACAATGAAATGCATACATCCTGTTTTTAAGTCTGTAAGGAAAGATGTCCATTCAGCAGATTTCTTATTTTCCAAGTCCCAGTAATTTAGTATGGATGCTAATCACATATTGCTAAACTCTATTTCTAAATTTAAGCAAGCTTTATCTTATACCTTATTGATGTTGCATATTTGTAGCAAAGTTACTTTCAACCTTAGTATATTGTTGAGCACACTCAACAGTTTATTCCATACATACTTGGTATGACAGTAAAAAGTGATTGTATATCTAGCACAACCATTCAAAAGTCCCTTACATCAGATTTATAAAACCAATCATACAGTTGTGCCAAAAAATTACTAGTATCCTTTATATAGTTCTTTACATGTCGCAAGTACCTAGAAAAAAAATTCTGTAAAAACATGGATATAGGCTCTGTTATCCAACCCTACCTGAGACTATAGGTCTCATTGGTGGGTTGATATGAGATTTGTGGACCTTGGTTAACCCATAAAGTATTGGTATTTTAGGTGAGGGCACAAAAATTAATTAGTTCAATATTTATGTCATTCATTGCCTTCAAATGAAAAATTGCTATATTAATACTACTAATACATTTATTCACATCTGCATTGATCACTATTTTAAAAACATTTTCATTAGCTAAAAAAGTATACATACTACATAAATATTTTGCTTTGTCCATAATAATAATAGCACCACCTTTATCTGTTTCCTTGACAATAATATCAACATTTCTCTCAAGTCTCTTCAAAGAGTCACATTCTGCCTGAGATAAGTTATAAAACTTCTTAAAACAGCCATCATTATATACTTTGTGAATCTGCATTTCACAAATATCATGAAAAGCAGTGATGATTGGATGACTCATAGGTACAATAAGACCATTTGCAAATGTCACTTTGAGTATTTAAAATTCCTTAAATGTTAATTTTAAGTCTAAATTATGAGTAAACAAATTCAGGTCTGTTAAGGTGTTGCTTAGGCCTTCAAATGCAGAGGGGATAAATTTAAGCCCCTTATTCAATAAAGAAATATCGTCTGAAGACAGGCACAGCTGTGATAAATTAATGACACAATTTTCATTCAATGTACCTGTTTGTAAAGTTTGTTGGGCAGATTTGAGCTGCTCACGCTTCTCCCTCTTTTCCTCCTGGTAGAACGACCCCTTCACCGTTCGCGTTTCCTTACTGCCACGTCCTCCATCAATTTCAAATGTACCACACATTGGCTATGTTGAAAACCCGAATCATTATGAGTAGCACCATTTATGGTCAGGGGGCATTGGTTAGATCTCATAGAAGCCACACAATCACTAGTTCATTTAATTCTTGTCTCAGCCTGTTGCAAATCAGTTGGAATTACTCGATCATTAACTTGTTGCTCATGACTTAAAGGTGCAGTAACATCATCGAGCATGTCTAGCCTAAAGCAAAGGTTATGTTATAAGGATATTTGCATAACAAGAGAGAAGGAAACCTCTAGCAAAGCAGGCATGGTTCCATGCTATAATTGCTGCTGTTGCAGTTATATCAACAGTGATAATGCTTTTATTCACCCTAATACTAATAAGAAATTTACTTTTAAATGATTTGCAACATGTAATTCCATAAATATAGTTTATCTTGCAACCTGTACTGTATGTACAGGTTTTTATATAGGGAAATCAACTAGGAAACTAAAGGATAGGTTGACAGAGCATAGATCGGGCATTAGGAGAAATATTGGCACAAATGCTTTAGCCAGGCATATTAATGAACATTGTAGTAACTACACCTTTATGTTTAGGGTAATAAGAGTTTTTAGAAGTGTAAGGAGAGGTAACATTAATAATATGCTTGAAATAAAGGAATATGACTGTATTTTGTGTTTACAAGCTGATTCTGTGTCTGGTTTAAATCAAACAATATCAGTGAAACCTATTTTAAAATATAAGCAAATGTGCCTGCATTAGGTGTTCTTGTACCTTAAGAGATTGATTTTTTAAGTAAAAATGTTAATTGTTGGTTTCTATTGGCTGTGTTGTGAAATTGTTATTTAAGGATATTATTATTTGTTAATTGCATACACTGATGAAAGGTTGTTGAATCCAAAAGCTTTGTCTTATTAAACGATTTTTTGTTAAGTCCGTTGCCAAGTTTGTTTTTATTTTATTTTATGGAGTCGATGATAACCCAGGCTGGCAATCATCTGCAAACTTAGTCAGCCATAAACTTTCAATATTTGCTTCCATTTCAGAGAAATAGTTGCCAAAAAGAAGCAGGCTCAGTACCAAGCCTGGGGAACTCCATTAGTGACTAGCCTCTTGATGGAGATGGCCTCACTTATTTTGACCTCCTGAACCTTCCAGTGAGCCATTTGGCTATCCGGCAGGTGATAAAAGGGTTTATACCTAAATTAGTGAGCTTGTCTATAATGTCTGAGTGGGGCATTGTATCAAAAGTCTTGGCTAGGTCAAGTTAAACTGTGTGCACATTCTTACCTTCGTCCAATGCTTTGATGACCATCTCAAAAAAGTCCACTAGATTTAATAGGCATGACCTTCCTTTAACAAAACCAAACTGTGATGGGTCCAGAATTTGCAGGTTACCTATGTCCTCATTTATCATGTCCATGATGATTCTTTCCATGAGTTTACATATGAGGCTGGTAAGACTTACGGGCCTGTAGTTAACCTGATCAGTGGTTGGATCTCCTTTGTGCAGGGGAGTGACTGCAGCCATATTCCATTCCTTGGACACAAAATCTGACTGAACGCTCCAGCTGAAAAGTGATTCAAGTGGACCAGAGAGGTCATGTTTCATGCTCTTTATTAAACAACCCAGAGTGTTATCAGGGTCCATCAATGCAGTATTTTCAACCTTGGAAAGTGCATTGGTGATGTATTCCCCAGTAATGATTGGTGGGATTGTTTTATGTGTTTTTTCCTTTGGACTATTGGGGGGGAGGGAGTTGGGAGAGAAATTCAAGCTGAACCTGTCAGCCAAATGGTTGGCAATGGCCTCCAGTTCAGTGTGGGTGATACCATTTACAATAGGTTATGTGCATTATTGTGTTTTTCTCTAAGGTTATGGCCATAGCTGTGAAATCTTTTTGGTTGTCCTTTGCCTGAGGAGCTATTTTTTTCTTCGAATTTAGCATTTGAAGTATAATTAACCCTCTTAGTTGCTTGTTTAGATTGACCAAGAGGGCTTTTAGTATGTCTGGCTTTGTTTCTCCTATGCATGGCCAAGATTTTTTTCTTTTGTTTTATAACTGATTGATATTGTGATTCTTCCAGGGTGGCTTGTCTTTTGAGTTTGTCTTACTCTTAATACACCTGAGCACAGCTTAATCTATACAGCTATTAATATGGTTGTACAGAGTTTGGAAATTGCTTAGCATATTCTGTAGTGTTTACTGGATTTGGGGGTGCTTGGCATTTAGCCAAGGTGTTCCTTAGTAGAGGGAGGTTAGCCTTGAAATACTTCCTAAAGGTTTTTGGTTTCTCTAGATCCCCAGGTTTAATTTTTATTTCAAACAATACTGCCTTATGGTCAGATCTGATGAGTGAAGATATTATATTGGGTGAGGAACATTGCCCCCCCCCCCCATGTTCATGAGTACAAGGTCAAGGATGTTTGAATCCCTGGTAGGAGAAAGGACCAACTGTTCCAGGATGTTGGTATTAACAAAGTTTAGGAATTGCTGGGCTTGTGCATTAGGAGTGGTGTAGGATTCCCAATCTATAGAGGGGTAGTTGAGATCTCTCATGAATATCGTATTGGCTTGAATGGTGAGGGACTCTAGTACATTGAGATAAGTAGTGTGGATTTTCTGGGAAATGGAGTGTGATCTATATGTTGCAAGGATATGGTATGACACCTTCTTTATGCTGAGTTGGACATGTATGAGTTCCAGTGGGTCATATACCTTAACTAGTCTGGATATGAAATTGGTCTTAATATAGACTGACACTCCTCCACCTTTAGTTCCCTCCTGTGCAGTAGCTGGTCTAAAGGTGTGAAAGCCATTATAACCTTGCATTGCTGCGGTACTGTCAGCAACTTGAAACCGTGTCTCCGTTTATATACAGATGTTGACACTTTCCAGGGAGAGGAAGGCTTGCAGGTTGTGGAGTTTCTTGTTAAGACTTCTAGCATTGAGCAGTACCACCTTCAGATATTCTTTCAAAGGTTCAGTTAAGTCTGTAGGTTTATCAGTTTGACATTGCCTAAAAAAAGGCAGTATGGGGGTGGAAAAGATCTTTGCCAGTTTCAAAATCCTAGAGGGGATAAGTGCAGACCATCCCTGGCAAAGCAGCGTTGTCTGTCAACCATCTCCTCCCAGGCCATCAAATATTGTACCCCCCTTAATTAGCACCAGAAGCTAAACCAATTTTAAAAATCAATCATTTTCTGTTGGTAACATGACATCATCCTTGGAGAAGGTACTATGCTGCTCAGTGCTAGGCTCATACCTGCCTGAGACACATAATCAGCAAGCTTGATCAGGTCTCACTTCATATAGTCAAGGGAGGTACATCTCAGGTCATTAACACCCACATGGACTATGACAGAGTCATATGTACTTGTGGTTCAATGACCTGAGTGCTTGTGTGAGTTGATGTATCCTAGCCCAATAAAGGCAGCAAATTGTGACTCTCTCTTTACTCAGTCTAGTGAGGGGGACATCAGTGTACCTCACTATAGAATCATCAATGACTAGGAACTTTGGCTGTGTGCTGGTTTGCCTTTAGGACTTAGTAGTGGAGGCACTGGATATAGTGTTACTATGTGTAGCTGCAGGTATTGTTTTAATGGATGGTTTACATGATGGCTAATTACTCTTTGTATGACTATACTGTGCAGGAGGTCTTAGTGTTTTAGGAAGGTTACCTTTAAGTGCCTCAGCATAAGTAGTTTTATGTGTACAGTCTTTATCATGTGCAGTATGCATGGTACAGGTGTCACCGACAGCCTCAATAAGATTAGCTTTGGTTGTATGAAAGAGTTGTGCTTTCAGCGTTAAAGTGCATTTACAGCTCTCACATACTGTATCTGTTTTATTAAGAGTAAGTGGGTTGTCAGTGTACAAGAGGCAATTGCTACAATGCCTCCAAATACCCTACACACCCAGACTTGCTACAAAGGCAGTCAGGAAGTGCATATCCATGGGTCACTGATCTACTAGGGAGAGGTGAGGGATACTTAAATATTGAGCAAGTCAATAAGACAAGCAACTTTGATGAGCAACACTCAGCTATGAGCAAACTAGATGCCCTAGGAGTTAAAAAAATCTGTCTTGACAGTAATTCCACAAGAGTGCAGACCACAGATCAGAACAAAGACACTCAGAGCAACAGGCACAATAAACCTTCAACCATCAATTTCCAGCTCAGAAAGGTTAAGGCTACCCTCTCACCTCCCACAAGAGTGTAGACAACAAACATTCTTAATGTAAAATAACTGGATTGGAGCCCAAGTGCTTAAACCAGAACTAAGACACTTTTAGAATAAAAGACACACTACATCTTCAATCAGCAATTTTCATCTCAGAAAGGTATAGGCTATCCTCTCCTGCCTCAAGAGTATAGACCACATACTGTCCTTATGAAAAATAACTGGTTTGGAGCAAAGTGCTTAAATCAGAGCAAAGGCACTTACAATCAAACCTTTCCAATGTATAATAACTGTTTTGGAGCCCAAGTGCTTAAATCAGGAGCAAAGACACTTAGAATAACAGATACAATAAGTCTTCACCAGCATTTCTCAGCTCAGAAGGGTGTAAGCTTCCCTCTCCTCTCACAAGAGTGTAGACCACTAACCTTCTTAATGTAAAATAACTGGCCTGAAGCCCAAGTGCTTAAGCCAGAACTAAGACATGTTTAGAATAACACACACATTAAGCCTTCAACCAGCAATTCCCAACTTAGAAGGGTGTAAGTTACCTCTCCTGCCACAAGAGTGTCGACCATAAACCTTCATTGTGTAAGATAACTAGTTTGAAGCCACGTGTTTAAATCAAAACTAAGAGACCTAGAATAACAGTTACAATTTAATCAGGGTGCTAACAAGCAGTAATAAATGCAACAGATTAAATGCAACTGAACATTTTAAATGCAGCAAAAAGCAAAATGAAGTAATAAAGTAGGAAGAAGCACAGACACAGTAAAAGCAGCTGAAAAAAGTCCACTTTTTATGTAAGTGGGAAGGTAAGAAACAGAAGATAATTCAAGTTTAAGGGACTAGGGGGTGGGTCTTCCCAGCTGATCTCTCAGTACTCAGTAGAATGAGCTGCTGAAATGAGACTGGGAGGAGTGCACAAAATTAGATTTATAGTAGCTGCAGGCAACTCAAAAGCCACCAGTGAGTACAACAGCAGTAGAGTGGGTGGGTGGAAAAAATCAAATGCAGACATCAATCAACAATAGTCAGGCAGAGTACTGCAAGTCAAACAAGCACTACTGCTAAATAAAGATGCCTCTAAATATTTCTAGTTGAAAGAGGAATGCTATTTCTCATCTCTTCCCTCTAACTAGCTGGATGTT
The DNA here is from genome assembly GCF_019279795.1 of Protopterus annectens. Classification (NCBI taxonomy): domain Eukaryota; kingdom Metazoa; phylum Chordata; order Ceratodontiformes; family Protopteridae; genus Protopterus; species Protopterus annectens. Next base: position 450,242,293 of record NC_056744.1, on the reverse strand, counting down.
ATTCACTGTCTGCAAATGAATTATTTTCTGACTTTTCTAACTGACCCTAGCCAAGACCTCTTAAAACTTCAAAAGAACAAAAAACAAAACAAAATGGAGTACAAGAAAAGATAAAAAATAGAAGTAACCAAACCAAAAACGAATAACTTCAATTTAAAATCAAATGCAGAATTTGTGTTGTGGTGCTTGCGGTCAATCAGTGGTATTGAGGCTATACTGCTGTATGATTTATATACAGGCACCTGAATTCTGATGTTAATGTGTAATTGTAGGAATTCCTGAAGTTCTAAATTTTGTCCATTAAGCACACACAGAAACCTGACCAATGATTCTGTATTACAAAGGAACATAGGAGTAATACTACTAACCACAGGGACCATAAGATGTCTAGCCATATACAGTTTTAAGTAGACATGCTTAAAGATTCTTATCACTCTTTATAAGCATTAAATAGTGCTCACCTCCCAAACTGGGCAGGGCTGTACATGATAATCCTGGTGTAAGTTTTTATCTTCCCATTCAATCATTAAGACTAGCCTTAAAGGTATCTGATGGAGTACATTATATTGTAATGATGAAATATTCAAAAGGGTGAGAATGTACTATATAAGGAATCTTTCCCTCCAACAAGTCTTGTTTATTTGAGAGTGTCGATTTATGTCACCAGTGCAAGTATTTGTAGAGCCACTGTCTTTGTGAAGAACTAGAAGGTCAAATCGAACTGTTTTTATGGCTTAAAAATGAGACACAGATCACCTCAGAGTGGCCAGTAGGCTCCCGAATCCAAGGATAGTTGTACTCATCTATCAGGATAGTTGAATGACTTAAGGCCTATGACTTTCATGGTAAGATATATTTCGTATCTTTCCAGTTGATTGATTTGCTTGTATTTGTAAATACCAAAGGGGGCATTATATTTACTGATGGGTCTAACTAGGGAGGAGTACAATGGCGGGATGACTTCTTTGGATCTTAAAGATATTCCCTCGGAAACTAAATGAGCCAAACAGAAAGATTTCCTGACTATAGTGGAAACATGATGATCGAATGTGAGAGAGAGGGGTGTCCGCATAAGTACCCAGGGCTCTTATGACTGTATCTGTCTAAAAAAGGGTAATGATTATATCATGAGATGGGGAGAGGTCTTTACCAAGTATTACTATCCTGCATTTTTTTGCATTTAGCTTGAGACCATTATCAGTACACCAGGTATGTGAATTTTCCAACTTTTGCTGAAGCTATTTAGTATCAGTGAATGAGTTTCATAATAATAATAACCAGTTTACAATCATCAGCAAACTTGGGCAACCACACTTATGAGATATTGGCTTGGATATCTGTAAATAAAATGCAAACAGGAGAGGGATCAGCACTGATTCCTGTGATATTCCACTAGTTACAGTGTTACATTCAGAGAGGGACCAACTCTGAGCCCTGTGGTATTCCACCAGTTACAATGTTGCATTCAGAGAGGGATGAGCATGAATGCCTGTGGCATTCCACTAGTTACAATGTTACATTCAGAGAAGGACCAGCACTGATCTATGTGGTATTGCACTTGTTACAATGTTACATACAGTGAGGGACCTGCACTGATCCCTTTTGTATCCCACTAGTTACAATGGTACATTAAGAGAGAGGTCAGGCAACAATAAGTCAGATTTCTGATTATAACCATGTAGATAAAGGTCAGCCAACATCCAATGAACCTCAGGTGGCAAAGGATCGGGCTGCTCACATCAGTCCTACCCCTGTTATTGGATCAGATGTTTCAATAGATGCTGACCAATCATCAAAGATACATGATGTTCACAGAAAGGCTGGTTCTACTTTTCCACCTATAGGAAGTTCTTATGTGTCTTCAGTTTTTCCAAACTTTCCAATTCCATTGAAGAGCATGGACGTTATCAAAGGAGGTCAATCCCACAGTTAGGACAGGAAATGGTGAAAGCCTTTGGATGACTATCATGGATGAACAACAAGAAGATTTAGAATTGAGAGGAAGGTCCTTAGTATGGAACATCTCTTCCATCTTGTTGATCCACAAACAGATTGCACTTTTAGAACATGGAGTTTCCTTCATTCCCTCAGTTAAATCGAATGTATGTGATAACTGTTTTAGATATAAAAATGTTTGCAAGACAAGTTAGGTTAAAATATATTTGCTCTGACAATATACATAGCCACGAAATTTTTAGTTTGAAAAAGAAGAGTTCATACACTCCTTTGTTGTACCTGCTTATAGAAGCTTTCTTGAAAACATGTGAAGCTGAAATTATGAACAATGTTAATAATGCTTATTATACACACCTTCATAATTTGAAACAAATGAACAATTAGCTCTTAAGGAGCTCCAGCAGCTTGAAAGTATTTATATCCATCCAGCGAATAAGTGCGGGTGCAACTGTAATAATGGATAAGTCCTTTTATTTTAAGAGCATGAATTATATGCTAGCAAAGAGTAATACTTATTTACATATTCAGAAATTTCAGATTGATGGGGTCTTCAGTAATGTACACTCTCAGATTTACAATTTACTTATGTGTAGGCAGATCCCATATCAGAGCTATGACTTTTTAGTTGCTGAACACCTCATAGTTCCTGTGCTTCATGGGGATGCCGAAAATATATAAAGATTTGCAGAAACCCCCAATGTGACCAATGGTTTCTGTTCGTAGGTGGCTAACTGAGCCTGCTTCCTTGTTTGTAGAAAATAAACTATGGCTGATATTGGATGGGGCAAAGTTGTTGTTATATGGTAACCACAGACATTTGCTCCTTGTTTAGTGATCCCCAACAATAAAGGCATGGAAATGGTGAGATTATATCTAAGTCAAAATAGTAATTATTCTAAGGACCAGATTATTCTATTTTGTACACTGTTGAAGATAGTTCTGCAGAATAATATCTTTTTTTTTTTGACAGGAAGTATTATCTACAGAGGCAAGGTGTAGCAATGGGTACCATATGTGCAAGTAGTTATGCGAACACGGTAGTTGCACAGTGGGAATCTACACATCTATTGACTAGAAATATATATTCACATAACATTAGAGTTTGCAAAAGAATTGTCCATGATGTGTTTATTGTGGGTGTATATTATATTGTCGAAATGGCATTATGGCGAATGCCATCTCGACAACACATAAAGAGCGAAATTCAAAAATAGCAAAACCCCAGGTCACCGATTTTTTTTTTCCTAGGGAAAGAAATCAGTATATCAACAATACACAACACACCAGTTAAAACATTTCAAAGTAGCCCCCCACACCCCTCCAACTAAATATACCAACTCTGAGATCACACTACAGTAGGAAAAAAATCGCTGACCTGAGCTTTCTCCATTTTTGAATTTCGCTCTTTATGTGTCGTTGAAACAGATTCGCTGTAATGCCATTTCAACAATATAATATAGAACCATTTATGCTATGGAAGGGCTCACAGTCTCTTTTAACTGAATTTATTGAGTTTTTTGGAAAAAAAACACTTCTTCCTTAAGTTTACTGTCAACATTTCAGACTAGGAAATATATTTCTTAGACATTAAAGTGGTTGAGACACCTAATGAGAGATTTATTATGAAGGTTCATAGAAAGCCCTGTAGGAAAAACAGTACACTTCATAGGAATAGCATATACCCGAAGTATGTCTACAAAAATGTTGTGAAGGGACAATGTATAAAACTTTCAAGATTAAATAATCTGAATCATAATTTTGATAGAAAAATTGCGGAGATACATAAATAATTGATTGAAAGAGGTTATAACACTAATGAGATAGGGATTGCAATTCATGAAGTTTATACCAATAGGGAAAGAAAAGCTAAGTCCTATTTTTCTAAGAGAGACGATAGTCGCTGAATCAAATCAGTCTGGATAGAAGATAAAAGGCAGGGATTTATCTATTTTATTCAAGTAATGTTAATATTGTTTGTGACGTCATTAAACAAAAATGGCCAATTTTGACAACTGGTGAGAAAATCAAATAGATAGCAGGAGATCAACCAAGATTCCTGTTTAACAACAGGAAATCTTTAAAACATATACTATGCTATGGTGTGAGGGGCACTGAGATGAGAGAGTCCAAACTCATTTAAATGTTTTCCATGTAGATCCTGTGGTATCTGTAATTTTATAGCTAGAGAAAATGTCTTTATCATCCTGTAATCCTTCAAAGGTTTGCTCCTAAGTTGTATGCAGACTGTTCTAGTAGCAATTTGATATATCTAGCTACTTTTTTGGTCTGCCCATGTTTTTATGTGGGCAAAACCAATTGCACTTTAACAGAAAGAGTAAGGGAACATTTAAGTGAAATATGTAGTTGAAGGACTATGAATGCACTAGCAAGACATGTTGATGAGAATGATGCTTCACATAGTTTTAGATTTATGGTGTTGAAGTTAATAAGAATTGATATGAGGCTTGGTGACACTGAAAATTTTAATGAACTAAATGAATTGAGGTGGATGGTATCCTTGCAGGCAGATACAGAATATGGATTGAATGGTTGCATACCTTTAAAACCCACACAATTAAGTGATTTTGTTGAATTATATTCTCTTAATTTGATTAATGCTTGAATGATTTTATTAGTGTATGCATGTATATATATATATATATATATATATATATATATATATATATATATATATATATATACATATATATATATAGAGTTGTGTTTTATTCGTTTGTATGAGGTCTGATGAAGTACTATTATGGCATGAAAGCATTTAGGTTCATAGGTCCATAGGTTCATACTAGGCTATCTGCCCTAGGGCATTTATAAGCCTAGCCAGAATGTGTTTGGCTTTCGCCACCCATTTTAAATTTATTTTGCTATGCCCTTTTTCGAGGTTAGTATACTGTGCCTCTGTCTAACAATGACACAGAAGTGATACCCGGGATAAACCTATGATCTCCCATCCACTCATCAAGATTCCTCTTGAAGAGAGTCAATGAGGGACTCTGCCTAACCTGTACTGGGATTTTATTCCAGAGTGAAGGGAGCCTCTGAGTTATGAATCTGTCCCTCCAGCATGTCCTATTTATTTCAGTGCTGAGGTTCAAGTCTCTCGAGCACGTAGCTCGATGGGATTTGCATTTTCTGAGGTGCAGCATGTCCATTAATTCCAGGTTGGACATGGCTTTATATGTCAGGCACAGATCGCCTCTGAACAGGCGGTATGCCACTGAGTAGAGCTGGAGTTTCTTTAACCGGGCAGCATATGGCATCTTGGTGAGGTACTTTTGGGGTCTTTCCAGTTGCTGCAGGTGTCTGGTAAGGTACATCCCAAAAGGGGCATTGTACTCAATTATGGGCCTGATGAGGGATGAGTAAAGAGGCACGATGACCTCCCCCGATCTAGATGTGAATCCCTTCATGATTAGGTGGGCTATATAAAATGTTTTTCTAACCACTTTGGCCACGTGGTTGTCAAATAAGAGATTGCTATCAACTTGGGTCCCCAGGTCCCTAATTACGTCTTCTGTACTTAATGGATTACCACCTATGTGGTAATTTGTGGGCACTTTGTTTTTGCCAAAGGGGATGACTATACACTTTTTGGCATTTAGCTTGAGGCCATGGCTCTGGCACCAGTTGTCTGTTTCTATGAGGCCCTTTTGGAGGATGCTTGTGTCGGCTGGAGAGTCGATTATGGTGCCCAGTTTGCAGCCATCTGCGAACTTGGTCAGCCACAGTCCTTCCATGTTGGCCTGTATCTCCGAGAAATATATACCGAACAAGAGAGGTCCCAGGACTGAGCCTTGTGGGACAACACTTGTAACTGGTTTGGAGTTTGACATGGCTCCAGCAATTCTAACCATGTGGGTTCTGTCCTTGAGCCAGTTTGCAATCCATCTAGTGACATAGGGGCTTATATTTAAGCTGGTGAGCTTATCTATAATGCCCGAGTGGGGTATTGTATCGAAGGCTTTTGCGAGGTCCAGGTAGGCTGTGTGGACCACCTTCCCCTAGTCAATGGCCTTGGTGACTGTTTCAAAGAAATCAACCAGGTTTAAGAGGCAGGATCTGCCCTTAACAAAGCCGAACTGGGTAGGATCCATTGTCTGTAGGTCCCCAATATCTTTATTTATGAGGTCCATGATGATCCTTTCCATAGCTTTGCAGACCAAGCTAGTCAGGCTTATGGGGCGATAGTTTCCAGGATCCGTTGAGGCACCACCTTTATGGAGAGGGACCACTGTTGCTGTACGCCACTCTTTGGGCACATATCCTGTAGTAAGGCTGAGATTGAACAGTAGCTTTATGTTTGGGTTTAGCTCTTCTTGGAGTTCATGTAGGACGTAGCCTGGGACACCATCTGGTTCCATTGATGCTGTGTTTTTTGCTTTGGAGAGGGTGGCTCTTACCTGAGCATCTGAGATGTCAGGGGGGCAGCACCCTGCTGGGATAGATATTTGCCCTTTTGGTGGGGGGGGGGGAGAAGTTTGCGCTGAACCTGTCAGCTAGGATGTTGGCAATGTCTGTGGGTTCGGTGTATTTTTTGTCATTTTGGACTAATTCTGAGCATATCTGGGAATTACCACCCAGGTTCCTAACATAACTAAAGAAAGCCTTGTGATTATCCTTAGTGTCCTGTGCAATTTTTCTCTCGAAGCTGGCCTCAGACGATTTTATGAGTGCCCCTAGTTTTTTGCTAATACTGATCAGTGATGCCTTCCCTTTTTGGGATTTTGCTCTATCATTTAGTAGCTTCCTCCTTCTATTGTATAGTTTGTTTATGGCTGGGGTCCACCAGACAGGACGTCTGCCTTTGGAGGATTGGGTCTTGGTTTTATTTGGGATCGCATGATCCATGCATTCCTGAAGGTGTTCATAGAATGCGTTTATAAAGGATTCTGCGGTCTGGGCCGTATTTTCCACAGGCCCGGGGGCTTTGAAGGATTCCACCTCAGTTTTGAGGAGTGTGAAATTTGCTTTAGAGAAGTTTTTCATTGTGGTTTTCTGGGCAGGGGCTGGGGTCGGGATGTGAATATCCAGTGAGATTAGTTTATGGTCTGATCTTACCAGTGAGGGATACACTTCTGGTCTGGAGCATAGAGTCCCCATGTTGGTGATGATCAGGTCCAGTATGTTTTCCCCTCTTGTGGGAGTGGTAACAAGTTGTTCCATAGCATTTGAGTTTATAAATTCTAGGAACCTTTGGGCTAGGGTGTTGGAGCTAGAGTAATGCTCCCAGTCTATGTTTGTGTAGTTGAAGTCGCCCAATATAATGGTGTTTGGAGAGACCTTCATATTTTCCAGTGTTCTCAGGAAGGCCAAGTGGGGTTCCTGGGTTTGGGAGGGTGGTCTGTAGCAGGCTATAAACTGGAAGGCAGTTTTACCCACTGTTAGTTGCACATGGATAGTCTCTGATGCTTCGTGCTTTGCCACCAACCAGGAGGTGTGGGTATCTTTGATGAATATCGATACTCCCCCTCCATTTGTGGTTCAGTCCAAGTTTTGGGGCCGAAAAGCATGGTATGAGGTATAACCTGGCAGTGCTGGGGTGCTCTCGGGAGCCCTGAACCAGGTTTCTGTTACTGCACAGATATCGATGTTCTCCATGCTAAGGAGAGTTTCGAGTGCGTGCATCTTGAGGTTTAGACTTCTGGCATTGAGTAGCATTATTCTTAGTTTCTTATCCCTTGTGATACCTATGGAGGTGGGTTTGTCTTTTGAGCCTTGCCTAAAAAAGGCACTATGGGGGTAGCAAGAGCCTTTGCCAATATCTGAAAGCCCAGGGGTGACAGGTGCAAGCCATACCTAGCGAAACATCGTGGCTTGTCGAGCATATCATCCCAAGCTGATCGGCATTGGATCCCCTTTGAATGACACCAGTACTTAAGCCAATTGTTGAAATTGATCATCTTGTCTTCATATTGTGGCATCATTCTTGGTGAGGGTAAGATGCTACTCAAGGTCATGGTCATACCGGCCTGGGCTACATGCTCAGAGAGCTCCTCTATGTCTCTTTTCATGTAGTCCAGGGAGGTACATCTCAGGTCATTCACACCAACATGGACAATGACTGAGTCATATTTGTACTTGCCTTGGAGTGACCTGAGTGCTTGTGTTATGTGGCAGATCCTAGCACCCGACAGGCTGCTCAACGTGACCCTCTCCTTGTTCAGCCTGGTGAGCGGGACGTCAGTGTGCCTGACAATAGAGTCACCTATTACAAGTGTATCAGGTGTGTTGTTTAGTCTTAAGGGCTGTGACTGTTCGGCACACTGGCTTTGTGAGATATGTGTTGCACTTGTTTTGTTTTGGGGTAGCGGTTGCTTGGGTGTCTGCTTTGGAGGTCTCTGCTGCTTAGGCAGATCTTTATTTAGAGCCTCCAAGTATGTTTTTGTGTGATTATGTGTTTGGTTTGCTGTCGTGGTATATCTATGTGAGACTGGAATTGTAGTGAGTGTGGTTTCCTTCTCCTCCTGACTGGTTATGCCAGTACTGAGTTGAGAGAGCTTAGCCTCCAGTTTGGCTATATGGTTGCATCTCTCACATGTGTTGGAATTTGTTGGGAGGAGGAGAGGGTTGTCTGTGTACATGAGGCAGTTGTAACATTGCCTCAAGATTCCCAGATTCACCAGCTGGACCCGAGAGGAGATTGACAAATGACCTTTGGACATGCTAGAATAATATTGGGAATTCCTTTATAATTGAAAACAAGGGCCAGTGGGGAGTGAGGGTGTAGTGCTTTTAATTTTTAGTGCTGACTTATATAATTGCTTTAGTGAGCAAGTGACAGGTAACTTAAGTGCAATGTGTTACAGGTAACGTAAATGCAAAAACGGCAAACAGTAACTTTCTTTCAAGTGAAACAAGGAAATAAGTACAGTAAGCAATGCAGATATCACTAGTGATCCACAGAAGCGCTGAGAAGCCACGTATTAGGTGGAATTAGCATTCCAGGGAAATAACAAGCAAACAAACAACAAGCATATAAACAAAGCTAGACTCAGCAGGCCTGGATCTAGTCTATGCTACAGCAAACCAGGTGTACCAATTTCAGTAAGATACAGTTCAAATATTTAGGCACTATAAACCTTTAACCAGAAATTCCCAGCTCAGAAGGGCAGAGTCCAGCCTCTTCTCCCACAAGAGTGCAGACCACGAACCTTCTTAATTTATCTGTTTTAAAACTAATTTTAAATATAGTGCATTGTGGTTATTTTAGCCTTTTGCCGGATCTTTTTGTTTGTTCTTGTTACTGCTGTTTTGGAGGATTTGGTACACCTTTTTGTACTGGTGGACATTCAGAGGGGTCCCAGCACTGATTCTTATGAAATTCCACTATTTACAATGTTACATTCAGAGAGGGAACAGCCCTGATCCCAGTGATATTCCACTATTTACAATGTTATATTTAGAGGGGGTCCTTACAAATATATGCTCAGACAGTGTACCAACAACTGTCTCAACTTGGGATCTGTTGTACATTCACTTTTCATTCTAGGTCAGAAAATAGGGGTTTACACTAAGTTTGGCAAGTTTTTCAATAATACCAGCATGGGGGATTGTATCAAAAGCCTCAGTCAGGTTAAAATAAGGAGTATGCACAGATTGACCATGGTCCATAGATTCTGAAACCTTTTCAAACAAGTATACTAGGTTAATGAGATAAGACCTGGCCTTAACACAACCAGACTGATTGGTACATATTATCAGTTAAGTTGCCTAGGTATGCCAAAATGAGGTCTCCTATGATATTTCCCATAGCTTTGCCTATAAGGCTGGTGAGGCTGGTATGCTTATAATTACATAGGTCTGTAGAAAGGTGACAATTGTGTAGAGGAATCACAGTGCTGTTCTCCAAGCTTCAGGGACAAACTCTGTGGATAGGCCAAAGTTAAACAATGTAAGCAAAGTCTCAAATAGTGTGTACTTATCACTGTTGATAATGCAGTCTGGTATGTTGTCTGGTACCATGGCAATATTTTAGCTTTGACAAGGATTCTGAGAATTGTTCCAATGTAAGCTGAGGGAAAAATACATTTTTCAAGGATAGTGGGGGTAATAATGTGGGCAGGTAGGATAAAGTTAGCACTAAATTCATCTGGTGATAAATTGGCTATAACCTTAACATCAGAATATGTGATATTATAGAAGACTTCATTGCATTGTTGGATATTATTCCTTAATTCCTTGGCATAGTTGAAGAAAGATATATAGTTTCCTACTGTATGTGTAGCCACTTTAAGTGTCTATTCTGCTTTACTTTTTCTAATAGTGCCCCTAAGTTCTTTGTTAGCATATGTTTCACTGTGGTCTTGAAGTGTGGGGAGAGTTTTTACCGTATTTTATTATTTTTTTCTTCTTTTATTACACAGTTAATTAGTACAGGAGTTCCATCAGAAGGGCTTATTCCTGAATCTACCATTATATTAAGGGTGAGCAGGTAATGACTATTTGCAAACTGCAAATTCCATATGTTTGAAGATGTTGCCATTGGATTATGCTAAGCTGTAATACAACAAACTTGCTTTGAACTCTTGCTACCAGATTTGACTTGGAAAACAGTCCTCCAATATCGGGGAAGTACAGCATTTAGCACTACATGTTTGTGGATTATATAAAATAGTATCAGAATATGTGTTTGTGGTGTATACAACACAGTGTCAGAATGCATTGCACCGTATATGGTGCTCCCATCATTAGCTGTACTGATTATACAAGATCCTGTAAAACCAATCACCTTCTTCCTGTTACCTTCTTAACTGGCCAGGTTCATCCTAGGGCTTGACTGTACCTGGCTGTGCTCAGCATCATATGATAGCGTCTGCGATGTTGTCTGTCTGCTGTGACACTGGATTTCGCATGCCACTGTTGTTGTACTTCACTGTTTGTTTCTCAGCTGTCCTGGATTGTATCTTTGACTGTGATATCTTCTTATGTGTTATTTCTTAACTAACTGTTCACATTTTACACGTGTGCTCTCTGTTTCTTGGCTGATTATTTTAGAACAATGACATATTACACATTTGTTTCAACAGTATTTGCTGTGATATTTCTTAATTAGTTATTCACATTGTACCTCACTGTGTGTTGTTCTTAAACATCTCTTTGGCACATACTTTGTTGCATTACTTCTATTTTTTATGTTTTGCATTTTATACTGTGGTACCTCAGTATGCTGTGTTGATGCCTTGATTATTGTATTGTGATATCTACGCCTATTGTACTAAATTAATCTTGTAATAATTTGCCATTGTATTAACATCATCTTGGATTCCTGGAATGAGCTATACTGTACTGTTCTATGTCATATTTTGCTGTATGGTACTAAATTATACTGTGTCGCATTGTTTTTGCTGTCTCTTATTTTATTTATTTTATTTTTTAACTGGGTATGTGAAGTGGTCCAAAGATCCTCTGCAGCCATGGCTAGAGCCAAGTGGCAATACAAAGAATATAAGTGACAAGATATAGCATGGATATATAGAATATGATAGGACTGTTCTTACAAATATTGGTACTTTTCCGTTATCAGGGCAACACTGTCAAAGTGGTTCCTTGAATTCCGAATCCAGTGTCAAACCTTTTTTTTTTTTTTGGAATGTTAATCTTAACAGGTGTGTGTAACTTAACAGTTTTGTTTTTAAAAATATTACCCATTTATAATTTCACACACTTCTGTTAAGATTAACATCAAAAAGCAAACGGTTCGCTAGTAGATTCAGAGCTGAGGAAACAATCTGAAAGTGTTTGCCCAATAACAGAATCATAATAACAACAGTAAATGAGTTCTATTACAGACATTTCTACATTGTAGGCAAATCATGCATACTATACAACATTGTATTCAACATACTATACAACATTGTATTCAAAGAAGTCCACATCCAAATCTGTACTTATAGTTCCTTGCCATCTTGCATCTGCGGCAAAGCGATTACAGTCATGACACAGTAAGAATTGTCTTTGTACTTCATTTCACATCCCTGAAGGAGAACGGGAATCTGTCGGATTACATACATTCACCATGACTACGTGTTTTTAACTGTTCACCACAGGGACATAGTTAATTATATGCAGTAATTGGGTTGTACATATCACCATCTGATGACTGTGGAAAAAATAAAAACAGGAGCGTTGCCTTAATGTGATGTTTTGCTGTATTTTATACTTTCCGTCTTTCTAACTTATCAGGTCACCATTGTAATGTGATCGTTCAGCTGTAATGTAGTACCTTAACACCTCTGTCAAGCAGATGTGTGTGAAAGTCTGAATTAAAAGTTATTTACTGCAAATTAATTACTTCTTACTTTGACATGGTTACCATGACATGTTAGGGGACTGGATTACAGCTGAAAAATCACATTAATAGTGTTGCCCCAATAAAGGAAAAGTACCCAAATATTTTACATTAATTTCAGGAAGCCTTGGTGGTCAGAATCTCAAAATAAATACAAACATTACACATTAATTTCACATAGTAGTGACAGTCAGATATTATGCAGCTTGTTCCCATCAGGGAGAACCAAGGGACATCAAAACCCCATAAAATTGCCTACTTTTAGCCACTAGGCTTTTCTAGATCAACCATGGGCCCTGAAATCTGCATCTCCCTGATTTGCTCCTAGTTTTCTAGCACTATGTACCCTGAGGCAATATATAAACTGCCACGTGCCCTGACAGCCATTTGTCATTATCAGAAAACAAGTCTATATGTCGGAGGAGCAAACACTTACTGCAACTACAGGCAAACATCTTCTACAAACTGGTTGTCAGTACCCCACATTAATACTGCATTCACATCCTACAAGGCAAACAGAAAACCATCCTTTGTTGAGATACTAAAAAAAAAAATTTCCAAAACTGCAAACACATAAAAGAGTGGTACTGTAAACACTCATCCCACAGCCAAACTTCAGCAATATATTAGAACCCATTTTATATAGCTCCTTCCAATACCACAGGCAAAACAAATGACAGCAGGTTGTCCATGCCCTACAGGCTTTAAGTGCAATCCATTCCCTACTGTAACTTATTTGTCAGGGATGCACACTCACAAGGCGTAGCAAAGGTAAGGTAACAGTCAGCTGCCAATCATGTGCCATTATTCACCATATCACTAAGGTGCACAAGTACTTTCACCCCAAGTATGAATATAGCATGGTCACTGTTTACATAGTTGCGAATCCATTGCAATGCATTGCCTTAGGCTGTATGAAGAGAGACATGATTCAGCTCCATGAACATGTCTCTAAGGCTTGAAGGAAACTGTTCTTCAACAGTATCCCAACTGCTGAAAATGAAAACCAAGGATAATGCTTTTTAATAATTGCCTTAGTTATTGGAGTGATTTTGAGGGGATCCAGTGGGCATCAGGCTGAAGTGAGATGGAGTTTTACCAGGGATAGCCTGCACCTTTCTCATTGGAGCTTTATCTACCTCATAGTGCCTTTTTTTAGGCAATGCCAGTCTACTCAGGCTTCCAGCCTAGTAAATCCAAATTTAAATTTGACAACTATCATTGTAGTGCTGCTTAATATTAGGAGGAAAATAAGAAAACGCCATCTTTCAAGAATATCCTGACTCTAGAATAGCTCTCAACTGTCACATACTTCACAGAACATCCCTGATTTTTCCTCATATGTTTGGTCTTTCCTTGCAAAATTTGTGGTTTTCTGGCAAACTGTTGAGGATTGTAGTCACTAAATAATGACATTTGAGTTTCAGACTTCATATTTTTTGAAAAATACATACTAATGAAAAGCCAGTTTTTCTGACAATTGTATAAGTCTATAAGAGCAATATTTGAAATCTGTCACTGATCTTGGGCCTTTGACCCTGACTATTATTTGTTATTACTTTTTTGTGTTTGTTTTTGCTTTGTCCCTGATTCTTCTGTTAAGAGGTTAAGATCTATGTGTGGATATTTATGTTGTCACTGAGACCTAATTCCAGTTCAGTGACAGCACATCCTCCTTATCAAGTTTTACTGTCAACTAGTCATTTATGCCCTCGATTAACAGCAATAGTAATGCTGGTGGCAGTATGTCTGTCTCTATCCAAAACGCTATCACCTCTAGACTAATCATGTACAACAATGGCCTTGAACTCCTTTGTATCCCAGTATCTGTAAAAACATCTCTTATCATAGCCAATCCAATTACAGATTCCCATCCTTGACACCTACAAATCACAGTTCGGGTCCCTATTAATTACTCAAACTTTTTAAAGTTCAAATGTCATATGGTCGACACCATATCATAGGTTCATAGGTTGGTACTAGGCTATCAGCCCTAGGGCCTATACAAGCCTAGCCATAACAATTCCCTGGCTATTTCTTCCCACATTATTTACTTTCCTGGACCCCTGTCTAGCAGGGCGACTGACGTGATCCCTGAGGTGAATTTCCTTTCTCCCATCCAATCGTCAAGGTTCCTCTTGAAGAGGTCCAAAGAGGCACTCTGCTTGACATGTATGGGCAATCTATTCCAGAGTCTGGGGAGTCTCTGGGTCAGGAACCTATCCCTCCAGCATGTTTTGTTTATTGTGATGACAAGGTTTAGATCCCTGGAGCATGTAGCTCTGAGGGATTGGGATTTCTTTAAGTGTAGCATGTCCAACAGCTCTGGGTTTGACATGGCCTTGTATGTTAAGCAGAGATCGCCTCTGAGTAGGCGATATGCGACAGAGTATAGCTGGAGTTTTTTAAGGCGGTCAGCGTGGGGCATCTGCTTTAGGCCTGTGATTCTTTTAGTGAGGTATTTCTGAGGCCTTTCCAGTTGTTGCAGATGTCTTGAGAGGTACATACCAAATGGGGCATTGTATTCTATAATGGGTCTAATGAGGGATGAGTACAGTGGGACAATGACCTCCTTTTTTCTGGATGAAAAGCCCTTCGTGATGAGGTGTGCCACATAGAAGGATTTCCTGACTGTTGTGGCGATGTGTTTATCGAAGGTGAGACCACTGTCCACCTGTGTCCCTAAGTCTCTTATCACACTTTCTGTGTTTAGTGTACTGCCACCTATAAGGTAATTCATGGATACATGTTTTTTCCCAAAGGGGATAACAATACATTTCTTGGCATTGAGCTTGAGCCCATGGCTCTGGCACCAAGCATCTGTTTCTGTAAGGCCCTTTTGTAGAGTATCTGCATCATTTGGGGATTTAATAATGGCTCCCAGTTTGCAGTCATCTGCAAACTTTGTTAGCCAGAGTCCCTTATTGTTGACCTGTACTTCAGAGAATTAGATGCCAAACAAGAGCGGCCCCAGGACTGAACCCTGAGGTACTCCACTTGTCACTTGTCTGGAGATGGATTTGGAGTCGGCTACTTTTACAGTGTGGGTTCTATCAGTAAGCCATTTAGCAACCCATTGGGTGACATAGGGATCAATGCCCAACTTAGTAAGTTTATCTATGATTCCAGAGTGGAGGATGGTGTCAAAGGCCTTGGCAAGGTCTAGATAGGCTGTGTGGACCACCTTACCCTTGTCCATGGCTCTGGAGACTGATTCAAAGAAGTCAATCAGGTTCAGGAGACAAGATCGTCCCTTCACAAACCCAAACTGGGTGGGGTCCAGTGTTTGAAGGTTGCCAATGTCTTTGTTTATAAGTTCCATGATAATACGCTCCATGGCCTTGCAGATAAGGCTTGCCAGACTGATGGGACGGTAGTTTCCGGGATCCAAGGTGGATCCCCTCTTGTGGATTGGGATAACTGTAGCTCTGCGCCATTCAGTGGGCATGAAACCTGAGGTGAGGCTATGATTAAACATGACACTTAGGTGAGGTGCCAGTTCATATTGTAGTTCATGTAGTACACAGCCCGGGATGTCATCTGGTCCCATGGATGCTGTATTCTTGGCTTTAGAGAGTGCGTTTTGTACCTGTGTGGCCTTTATTACTGGAATTTGGCAATCTTCCGGTATTGAGATGGGCCATTTAGGGGGTGAGAGGGGGGTGAAGTTGGCACTGAATCGATCTGCCAGGATATTGGCAATATCCTTCAGATCAGTATATTTAATGCCATTCTGTTTTAGCTCAGAGCAGATCTGAGCATTGCCATTTAGATTCTTGACATAGTTATAGAATGCTTTGTGGTTGTCTTTGGAATCTTTGGCAATTTTATTTTCATAACTAGCTTTGGAGGATTTTATGAGGCATCTCAGTTTCTTACTGAGACTAGTAAGGGAGTTTTTTGCATCCTGGGATTTTCCTCTTTTCTGCAAAAGTTTCTTCCTTTTGTTGTAAAGTTTGTTTATGGCAGGGGACCACCAGATTGGCTTCCTTTTTTGGATGAGAGCATTTTGGTTCTATTTGGGATGGCATGATTCATGCATGAGTGGATGTGCTCGTACAGTGCCTTAGTGTAGGATTCAGCAGTTGAACTTTCAGTTCCCATCTGCATGGGTGTCATGAAGTTTGTCACTTCTGACTTGAGTAGCATGAAGTTGGCTTTGGAGAAGTTTTTTATGGCGGTTTCTTTACTGGGGGGTGGGGGTGGGATGTGGATGTTAAGGGTGATTAGCTTATGGTCAGACCTGACTAACGAGGGGTGACCATAGGTATGGAGCATTGATTTCCCATGTTGGTAATGACCAGGTCTAGGATATTGGAGCCCCTGGTGGGACTATGGATTAGTTGATCCAGGGCGTTGGAATTTATGAATTCCAAGAACCGTTGCGCAAAGGTGTTGGGACATGAGTAGTTTTCCCAGTTAATAGCAGGGTAGTTAAAATCACCCAGTATTAGGGTGTTTGGTTCTATCTTAATATTTTCCAGTATGTTTAGAAAGGTGTAGTGAGAATCTTGGGGTATGGTGGGGGATCTGTAGCAAGCTACAATTTGGATTGCAGTCTTACCTAGTGTTAGTTGCACTTGGAGAATTTCAGACACATTATGTTGGCCAACTAGCCTGGTGGTGTGAATATCCTTGGTGAACATTGAAACTCCTCCATCTTTAGTGTTTCGGTCCTGGTTTGGTGGCTGAAAAGTGTGGTAAGAGTTGTAGCCTGGTATTGCAGGGGTGCTCTCTGGAGCCTTGAACCAGGTCTCAGTTACTGCACAGGTATCGATGTTTTCCATTTTTAGGAGTGCCTCGAGAGAGTGCATTTTGAGGTTTAGACTTCTAGCATTGAGTAGTATTACCTTCAGATTTTGCATGCTTGTACCTGTTACGGTGGTGGTTTTGTCCTTTGAAGTTTGCCTAAAAAAGGCACTATGGGGGTGGCAAGAGCCTTAGCCAGTAACCTGAATCCCAGGGGCAACAGGTGCAGACCATCTCTGGCAAAGCATCATGGTCTGTCAATCATGTCATCCCAGGAAGACAGATACTGGATCCCCTTTGAATGACACCATAAGCTTAGCCAATTGTTGAAGTCAATCATTTTATCCTTATATTGTGGTATCATTCTGGGCGAAGGCAGGATGCTACTCAGGGCTAGGGTCATACCTGCCTGGGCCACATGATCCGAGAGCTCTTCCATGTCTCTTTTCATGTAGTCCAGGGAGGTACGTCTCAAGTCATTCACTCCAACATGGACAATGACAGAGTCATATTTGTACTTGTTGTGGAGTGACTTGAGTGCATGCATTATGTGGCAGATCCTGGCACCTGACAGGCAGCTGACTGTAATTTTCTCCTTATTCAACCTTGTGAGAGGGACATCAGTGTGCCGGACTATAGAGTCACCTATGACTAAAGTGTTAGGTACATTGTCTTGCCTTAGGGGCTGTTGCTGGGTGGAACACTGGTGTTGTGAACTATGTGACACATTGGTTGTGATTGGTGTTTGTTTGCGTTTCAGCTTCAGAGGTCTTTGTTGCTTGGGCAGGTTACAGTTAAGGGCCTCTGCATATGTGGATTTAGTGTTGCTATATGTGGGTGTTGGTGGTGCGGGTTTAGAAGGGCTATGTGTTGCTTGAGGTGTAGTGTGGGTGTTAACCTTCTCCTCTTGACTGTTTAGCACAATCTTGGGTGGAGAGAGCTTTGCTTCCATTTTGGCAATGTAAGTGCATCTCTCACAGGTTGTAGTGTTGGGTTGTAGGAGGAGAGGGTTGTCTGTGTACATGAGGCAATTGCTGCATTGCCCCAGTATGCCCAGATTCACCAGGTGGACAGGAGAAATCACCGGAAGCTGACCCTTGGACATGCCTGGTTTGGGGCTTTTTTTTTTCTTTGTAAAGTATAGGAGCTGTTTCCTTAGCAAGGTACTTTGCAATTATAGGCTGTTTAGGTCCTACTATTAATTTCTCCTTGTTAACAAGGAGAGTTCAGTGTTTGTATGAGTTTAAGGCTTCCTAGTGCTTTCCAGCAGGTATTAGAGAAAGTGCTAGTCACAGGGATGCTTAAAGGTAAGATTGAAAAGAATGCACTCTGCAGTGTGCACTAGAGAAGTTAGATGTGAAAGTAGGTAACTTGAGTTTTACCTGTTTAAAAAGTTAAGGTTTAGTGGAGAGTTACTATTTTTAAAACAGCAAGATGGATTGAAAGAGGTGGTCACTTTTGTATTTTGGTACTATGAAATACTGTAGGATGGCCAATAAATTTAAATAATTGAAGGGGTGGGATTTCAAAAATGATGATTTTGTGATTACTCACATAAGCCAGTGAAAGTAGAGAGAAATGAGATATATGGTCAGATTAACATAAGAGGCGGGCAACTAGAAAGAATATGATCAAACTTTAAAAAGTTTGAAGGTGAAAATCAACAGCTCCGTACTGTGCAGAATGGGAAAATTTCCCTTATCTGTACTGAAGTGTTATCTCGGAGTTAGTATATTTAAGTAGTGGGGGTGTGGGGTTGTGGGGGGGTTTGCCCCCCTGCTCAGAGCGTTGAGGTAAGTTTTTTTTTTAAATTTTTATTATATTTTCAATGTTTCAAACTTTGCTCATATGTTATTGAACATATGAGGTTCGAAGTTTTGAAACTTTGAATATATATTGTAGACCCTCACAGTTCATATCATAATATACTAAAACCCCTCTCCATTGACACAAAACGCCATAATTTTAATGGACTTTAACTATTCCCTCTATTAAATGGCATTAGTAAACATCAATAAACAAATATATCCAAATACTTCCTTGACTTTATCAGTGCAAACTTATTTAATCGAATAGCACCCTCTTCTACTTTTCAATTTTATATTTATTTGTTAAGTAGGTAAACCCACTAAACACAAGTTTCCATTTTCAGGGGTGACCCAGGAGCACATGTGGAGTTGACATAATGGTGTAGTAATCTTCTAAGCACTGAATGGTGAAATAATTTTTCACAGTGATAGGAAGAGCTGATAATGAAGGATCAAAATGCAACACCACCATGCACATAATTAATGTAGAGACACAAAGCAGGCCGTTTTTAGGTGAAGGAATGAAACCCTGGTCTACGGAAGGAAACTCATAGACTTAATCCTGTAACTGCCAGACGTTCACTTCAAGAATCTCTTTAAAAACATTATCTTGAAATAATTCAGGAGATTTCTGTTAAAGATTTGAGGAGATGGGTGAAAGGCACACATATATTTATGATGACTGATCTAAGAATGTACGCAACAGAGAAAAAAATCCCTCAGCAGTCTAAACAAGCAAATCAGGGGACTCGGGTTCCCTATCAGAAGCCTGAAACACTATAAGCTTGAAAATCAAAATCCTGAAACCAAAAGCCTGAAAATTCAAAATCCCGAAAACCCAAAATCCTGAAACTCAAAATCCTGAAAACACAAAATGGACATACTGACGTCATTGTGGCTTTGCTATTGTTAGCCCTGTGGTGTTAGGTCATGCGTTGGGTTCAGGTGAGTGTCTTGATTGGTTTTATGTTAGGGTTAGGGGCAGTTTAAGTGAGTTAGGGTTAGGGCGCAGGTTAGGCATGTATGCAATAGTGACAAATATTGGGGTTAGGGGCGGTTTAAGTGAGTTAGGGTTAGGGCGCGGGTCAGGTGAGTGTGCGATATTGACGGACCTTAGGGTTAGGGTTAGGGTCAGGGTCAGTTGGTAGATATTAGTGTCTTTATAGTGACATATTAGCATTATTTGTGTTTTCAGGATTTTGAGTTTCAGGATTTTGGGTTTTCGGGATTTTGAATTTTCAGGCTTTTGGTTTCAGGATTTTGATTTTCAAGCTTATAGTGTTTCAGGCTTCTGATAGGGAACCGGGGACTAGTCAAGTCTTCAAACGCAAATGTTGAGGCAAAAATAGCCTGTCAAGCTAAGGATAACCATAAGGAAATTTTCAGTTACATCTGCAGTCATAATAACAGCACCCAACAATGTACAAAGTTAGTTGTAGACAGCATTATCTATACCCAGCCAGAAGATAATAGAAAATATATTTTTCAATAAATTCAGTTCAAATTTCATCTCCCCATCACCTCTGGTTACTCCTCAAGAACTACCTTCCCCAATTCTTCTACCAGTTATCACAAAAGAACTGTGCTCTCTAAAGCTAAAACGTGGCTTAAACAGGTCCTTTCACTATCCAAGGATGCCTCTTAAATAGATTGAAACATGACCTGTCAGGCCCAATAGGGTCTATATTTAACCCCAGTCTTGAGACTGGTTTTATCCCTGGAGAGTGAAGGACAGTTATGGTTATTCCTCTCCATAAAGGGGGACCATCAACAGACCCAGGAAATTACTAAGTTTGACTAGTCTAATATTCAAGGCCATGGAAAGAATAATCATGGACCTGATAAATAATGACATAGGAAATCTCCAAACCACTGGGCCCAACCCAGTTTGGCTTTGTCAAGGGCAGGTCACGCCTACTCAGTCTGGTGGACTTCCTTGAGAAGGTTACTAGGGCCATGGATTAGAGTAAAACAGTGCATACTGCCTATCTTCATCTGGCTAAGGCATTTGACACAATTCCCCACTAGGGTATTATAGAGACACAAAAATGGGAAAATATCCCTACATCACCAGATGAATAGCCAAATGGCTCATGGACAGGACACATGTTGTTAGAGTGGGATATTTCAGCTCCAGCAAGAAGCCAGGTATTAGTGGTGTACCACAGGGCTCAGTGCTGAGACCACACCTGTTCAAAATATACTTCTCTGACATGAGGGCTTATGTAGGAGGCCTTTGGCATCTCCCAGTGATGTAAATATCCTTCAGATGGGTCTGACTCAGACAAATGATTTTTGCCAGAGCCATTGCATAAAACTAAATGCAAAAAATGCATAATTATACCCTTTGGGAAGTTAAATACTCCAGCAAATTACAACATTAATAGCACCACCATAGGAGTAGACCCAGAGGTGAGAGATTTAGGTACACAGATAGACAGTAGTCTGATGTTTGACCACCATATGTCCACAGTTGTGAAGAAGTTCTTCTATGTAGCACAGCTTATAAGTAAAGGCACGGTGTCTGGATCTAGGGGAAACTATAGTCCTGCTGTACTTGACCCTCATCCAACCAATAATTGAGTACAATGCA
The DNA here is from genome assembly GCF_019279795.1 of Protopterus annectens. Classification (NCBI taxonomy): domain Eukaryota; kingdom Metazoa; phylum Chordata; order Ceratodontiformes; family Protopteridae; genus Protopterus; species Protopterus annectens. The sequence continues at coordinate 450,220,881 of NC_056744.1, read as the reverse complement.
TCTTTTGACATTGACTTTATAGCCTCAGAGGTTCCTTACAAAAAAAATACAGAGTGCAAACAACATGTCCTATGCAAATTGACTAAAAGCCCTATCCCTTTACTCCAGCCTTGATGGAACTGTTACACAGTCACAAGACAAACTGTATGAGAGTTACCTGATTCAAGGATCTAAACCTGGTCTGTGTCATGAACAAAACACACTAGAGAGACAGGTATGTGTCTCAGAGATTACGCCTTCTCTGGAACAGGCTTCCTATTCATATAAAGTGGTCCTCTTACCTGACCCTCTTCAAATGCAGTTTGGATCAATGGATGGGAAAGCATAAATTCATTCCTGTGGTGGTGCCCATGTTACTTATGCACAAGAGCAGTTTTTAAAATGCTAAAAGGCATAGGCACAAACCTAAGCCATCCCCTAGAACTTAGGGATCGAAAATCGAGTAAAAAATGGGTAACATGGCTAGGCTTGTAAGGGCTCTTGAGCCATTTTCCTGGTAATCTCCTATGAACCTATGAAGATAAGGTAGGTGCTGTTATGATATTTTTTATATTTGGAGAACTGAACTAAATGTAAAAGAGTAGTCTAATCTTGTTTTGGTTTATTTTGATATTTAGGCAAGTATAGTAGTGAACATCTTTAGATTCCATGCTTTTAGTATTAAATACACTACGTGTCTGGAAAAAAAGTCTAAATGAAGTTCCATGATCATTTGACAGTATGTCACAGAATTTTAATAATGGCAATTTTTTTCTGGAGGGATATTGAAGTTATCACATACTATAATGTTGTAAGCATATAAGATAATTTGTCGTGTAATGTTAACAAGAAATTATTTGTACTCGATGAAAGAACTACATTCATTTACAGCATTCACAGGTAAATTAGATGAACTATATCTATTAAAGTTACACAACCCTCAGTTTCCAGTATGTTTCTGAAATGAGAAATGTTATATTTTGAACAGCACTGCTCTCTCCCTCTCGCTTTTTCTCTCTCCCTACATATATATATATATATATATATATATATATATATATATATATATATATATATATAGATAGATATAGATATACATACAGTGGATATAAAAAGTGTGCACACCCCTGTTAAAATGCCAGGTTTTTGTGATATAAAAAAATTAGACCATAACAAATCATTTCAAATCTTTTCCCACCTTTAATGTGACCGATAACCTGTAGAATTCAATTGAAAAACAAACAAATCTGTTAGGGGAAAACTATAAAAAATAAAAAATGTACAATAAGCTGGTTGCATAAGTGTGCACACCCTTAAACTAATGCTTTATTCAAATTGAAGCGCTGTACAATGGCCAATGAAGGAAAGTTCTCTTGGAGAATAGGTAGTGTGGTTAAATGATATAAAACTTTTAAAGGTGCAACATATATAACAAAAAACTTGCATACATTTCCAGTACTTCAATTAAATTCACTTACAAGATATTCACACCGTGAATGCAGTTATACTATAGCGAAATGATGCCTCCAAAGTATCCAGTCTTATGATGGCTCCAAAGTATCCAGTCTTTTTAGTCTGATATACAAAGTATCCACACTGAAGATGTAGTAGCTGCTGTGTGACTGTGATGAACTGTGATAACAGCTTAACCAGTCTAACAGATCAAATAAGAGCTTCTAGCTTTAATGGCAGTTAAAATCCTTTTATTGTAGAAAAAGTTAAAATCTTCATGTCAAGTTAAAATCTTGATGTAGAATAAAACAGTCCCTCTGTATTCCAAACGATAAGCGCATTCGGTATCTTCTTCAGGTCATAGAGACTGGGACTACAAGTTCCTTTTTATAGTGCTTACTTCCTTTACTGATCATTCAATCATCACACTGTCAATCAGCTGTTTAAATGCACCAATCCTCTTTCCTCTCAGTTGGGGGTGTTCCATTTCCTATACCTTTTGCTTTTGAGGGGTGTGACTAATCATGAATTATTAAGCCAGACACACCTCCATGTTAGCTAATAGTTGGTCTTCTAGCTTTTAGTACAGGTTTCAGTGGAATGATATAATTCAAGCCTGGCTCAATATCAGCACGGAGGTTCACAATCCACTTACTCTCAATGTCACCTTTCCTTATTCCACTATATACATTCTCTATCACCTTATAAGTGAAAGAAGGTTTTGGGCTAAAAGTGACTGGTATTTGGAACTGTTCATAATTCCCTCCACCTTGATTAAAGCCCCAACTCCAGCTGAAGAAAAGCAACCCCAAAGCATGATACTGCCACCACCATGCTTCACCGTGGGGATGGTGTTCTTTTGGTGATGTGAAGTGTTGTTTTTGCACCAAATGTACCTTTTGGAATTGTGGCCAAAAAGTTCACCCTTGGTCTCATCAGACCATAACACATTTCCCCACATGCTTTTGGAAGACTTAATATATAGTTTTGCAAATTTTAGCCAGGCGTGGATGTTTTTCTGTTTAAAAAAAGGCTTCCCTCTTGCAATACCTAGCCCATAGCCCAGACATATGAAGAATATGGGAGATTCTTGTCACATGTAGTACACAACCAGTACTTGCCAGAAATTCCTGCAGCTCTGTCAATGTTGCTGCAGGTCTCTTGGCAGCCTCCCTGACCAGTTTTTGTCTTGTCTTTTCATCAATTTTGGAGAGACGTCCAGTTCTTTGCAACGTCACTGTTGTCCCATATTTTCTCCATTTTTTGATGACTGTCTTCATTATGTTCCATGATATATCCAATGCTGTGGAATTTTTTTTTGCACCCTTCTCCTGAATGATACCTTTCAACAATGAGATCCCATTGATGATTTGTAAACTCTGCAAACCATGGCAGCAGGCACATGAGTAAATGTCAGGAAAATCCTACTATGACAGCTGAACTTTATTTGGGGTTAATCAGAGTCTCTTTAATTAATGGCAAGTGTGTACCCAAGAAGACTGAATGCTGTAATTAAATCAAAAGGTCCTTCAACATAGTATTAGTTTAAGGGTGTGCACATTTATGCAACCAGCTTATTGTACATTTTTTATTTTTTATATTTTTTCCCCTAACAGATTTGTTTGTTTTTTAATTGAATTGTACAGGTTATAGGTCACATTAAATGTGGGAAAAGTTTTGAAATTATTTATTGTAGTCTCATTTCTTATATCACAAAAAAACTGGCATTTTAACTGAATTTTGAGCATTCACTTACATTTTTTATGAAATATTTATCAAAATTTCCTGGAATTAGCTATAGTTAGAATAAATTTGTTGCAAATAAATATTTGCTTTATTTTTATGTACTTGTAAAAATGAACTTTCCTTTTTATGGCATTATTCAGTTTATTAATGTTTATTTATTTATTTTTGCATTTTTGGATTCAGACATTCAGTCTCTTTCCTACCCTATCTCAACCCAACCTAGTTATGATATGAGTAAATAATGCAGAAAATTATTGGTAAAGGTATTAATAAAACATGATGTCTTTTCTTAACAAAGATTCAAAAAGAAAACTAGAATACTAAATACATAAACCTAACAGGTAGATTCAAAAACATTTGTCACATCATGCAAAGCAAATTTGCATGAACAGTAGCCACGTGTAGGCCACATAATGTGGTCAGCTGTGATATATTCCAATGACTGTGTAATGAGGCACCAGGTGTGAGCTGTGATAATGAGGAAAAACAAGATTGTGGGGCAATGCAGAAACATTTAAGTTCTGCACAGTAACACTGTGGCTGCTTTATGTTTGAACTTGGCCATATGACAGTATCCAACCGGGGTACATTGCTCATTTATACCAGGATTTCTCACAAACATAGTAAAGGTATCTCTTTAGAAGGCTCTCATTGTACAACATCACCCCTAGAGGTTCCAGGCCATTTGACAGAACATAACATTTCATACCCTCCATGACATCAGCATAGTGGACTGCTACTGTGTGGACAGTGACACCGCGCAATGTTGTTGTTGTTGTGTCTTTCAGCTTTTCCCAGTTAGGGGTCGCCACAGAGGAACTCTGGTCCTCTAATGATTGGCAGTAAATCTTTACATGCTGAATTGCCGGCCCGGACGCGCAACCTTCAACGAACCCCGTGCAATAAATTGTGGAAATGTGTTGATTTCTCTACAGTCCCAAGAGACTGTGGAGCATCTATCCCAGTGCATACAAATGTATGTGTGGTTTTACATATATTAGTTACAAGGACCATTCAGCGATCTACTAGGGACACAGTAGGGGTATATTAAGCATCTGCCTTGAGCATATTCCATCAGCTTCTTGATGCGGTGCTTCAGCATATGGAGGAGCATATGTGGTTCTGACATGCCCCAAGAGTGAGAGCAACACCATGCAGAAGTACCATGATAAAGCCAATTTCTCTGAGGTACTGAGGGCCATACACAGTACCCACACTGAAATAAAGGCTACACTTGGTAAACTGGGAAGAAGTTACATGAACAGTAAACAGTGTCACTCCATCTACTGCCAGGTGGTCTATAATGTACAGAGTATCATCTACAATGTGTGTCCAGGCCACCCAAGTAGTCTTCATGGCTCCCACATACGGCACACTTATGAAACGTACAAATAGTTTGTAAGGGTGACTTTTCACAGGGGCATCTTTTTGGTAGTGCCAGATATGTCCTGGACCCCTGGCTCATGACACCCATCAGAATTCCACTTTATCAAATAGACAAGTGGTACAACTTTGCATTGTCATTTTTCCTGATATTCTTCAAGGTGAGAAATCATGGCTGCAGGAAGAGAGGGTAGTTCTTCTTTTAGAGCACAAAGGTGAGGAAAACAAACATAATTCAGCATCTCCTATACAAAGATTACAAGAAAAAGACTTCTACAAAAAGGCTGTGAAAGGTCTCAGTATAAAGCTGACACCTGTCAACCTCTTAGAGAAGAAATTTGGACAAAGATATAATTAATGGGGGGAACAAAGGCCCAAAAATAGGGACAATTTTTAAATATTGCTCTTAAAATCTTAGAAAGTTGATAGAAAAACAAGTTCTGCATTAGCATGAATTTTCTGAAGGGTATAAGGTCTGAAACTTAAATGTCTGTGACTATTTTCTAACTTCAATCCAGAAGGATTTGCCAGAAAACCAAAATTTTATGAAAAACTGACCAAAAATATGAAGGAAAAATCTGGACATTCATCAAAAATCTGGACAAATGAAAGGTATGATCTGAAGCCTGGAATAGACTGGGCAGTATTGTCACCTGTACAACTAGCATCCAATGCATGGGGAAACAATATTGTTGCCATTATACTGACATGAAGAGATACAATCCTGACCTCCTACACCAATGGTAGTATGAGGGTAGACATTGGTCATCACAAATATGCTGTTAATGCAGGTGTTCTATAATGTCAGCCTTTAAACTAGTAGTGCATGCCATCCATAAATGATACTCACTTTACATTTTTATGTCTATGCCACATGAAGAGAATGAAAGAAAAAGGAAATGCAGAGGAGAGTACTGGATGCCCTAACTGAGTAGCAGGGTGAGTATCCATGCCGTCATAAATATGTCCGGCTTTTATTATTAACAGTACTAGGGATTCTAACAGTCCAACAATAGTAGTTCAGATTTTCCTAGTTTTCAAAGCAACTGGATGCGGTAAACAACTCACCTACAACATTATTATTTATATACTCAGAGGGTAGCCTGTTCTATAAGCATGTGAAAGTCTGTTAGGAACTTAGTAGTAAGATCAAAGTTATCAGCGAAATTTACATACCCAGCAGAAGTACAATCTCAAACTGAAAAGTAAGGAAAATTGAATGAAAGTGGTGGTGTTTGATAAAGTTTTAAAATTGTCAGGTTGTTCCGAAAAAAAGAGAAATAAGACATGGTTGTCCAAATATTTTGAAATTATAATAATCATAGTGCCACACCTAATGAAAATAGACTATTACAAGAATAATGCTCTAGAAACATTTTGTCTGTTTGAGACTGGGTACATATATATATATATATATATATATATATATATATATATATATATATATATATATATATATATATATATATATATATATATATGATACCAAGTATTGGTGTATAAAGAAAAAGGTCTAAGAAATTATTGAAATAACTAAAGACCTGTTATCTATTTATGCATGAACACAGAAGCCATGGAGGAAAAGTAGTGCTGAAATTATTCTTATTTGCATTATAGATATTATCATATCTTTCACAGCCATGTATTTTAAGTATTAACTAGAGGCTTATCCATTTTAACTATCCATTTCTATTTTCAACAAGCTGATCTGGATAAGGGAAGTAAACCTAACTTTAATCCTAATCTGCATGGATTATAGTAAGACTTTTGTCAGAGTTACAGGAGTAAACAGAATGCTAATAACATGACATTAATTTTTACCCAGTTAAGTGAATATGTTCATGGTTGTATTATATGATTTAGAACATTGGGGAGGATTTTATATAGGCTTATAGTTGAATATTAACTATGTAGTGCTTCAGGCATTAATTTTAGACACATATTAACATAATCACTACAACAGTAGTTCAGTAACAAGCAATATCGGATAGTATGTTCAACATGTAGATGATTTAAAAGTTCCCATCTCATCAGTAACAAATAGAATGTCCTTATTATGCAGGATACACTGAGCACATATATATTTGCTCTAGTAGAAAATGCTGCTCCTTGTAAACATATTCAGCTTTTTATCTGCAAATAAACTGAAGTACCATCAGTCCTCAGTCTCCACTCCTATCCCAAATTTCACAGTTTGTCTCTGATTCTTAACTATATCCTTAACTAACCCTCTCTTTACAGGTCTAGCCTTCCCTTTAAACTATATACCATGTTAGAACCTAGATTCAACTATTATTACTGTATACACTGCATACATTTTGTAAATTGAATCAGTACAAATAAAAGCTGTGCTGTTCTAGCTGTGGCTGCATACATATAATTGGTTGCGTCAACTCTTGTAACCTGGGCCACATCTGTAAAGGGTCCCTATGATCAGTATTCTGTCCCACTATTGTTTGGATATTTAAGTTATTTCTATGGCAATTGTTTGGATTTTTATGCTATTTTTATGGCATTGTTTTGGAGTTTTGCTTTATTCTGTCCCAGTTGATAAAAAAATAAAAGTACAAGAAAGAAATAAAGTGAATATTGAAAATGTTCTTCCATAAGTGCAACATAGTACTGCTGTTTGCACCGAAGTATGCGTATACAAAGAGTCTATTACAGGTTCCATTTATGTGCCTGAGTTCTTTGCTCATTCCTTTCCTGCTCAGTTGTGTTTTGAGGAGTTCAATTTTGAGGAATCATAGTTGGAACACCTACAATACTGTAAGAAGTACATTGAATGTTATGATAACAAGTACAGTGATGTGTAATGCAGAAGCTATAGCCATTGAAATGTTACCTGATAAAGGCAGTCTGGTATTTTGACTAAAAAGAGAGGTGAAACAGCTTAATGTACCTGTTAATCACTTGTGGTGTGATTTCATGTTATGTGACATATGCTGAAATGGGTCTATATCACATGAATGAAAGTTCACTCACCCGAATTTCATTTCCTTGAGAAAACAACACCAAACATTTATTTCAGCGCATGTTCATATCACCAGAATTTTAATCTGGAAAAAGAGGCAGTTGGCCAACATTTAAAAAAAAAAAACACACCGAAGCATGTCAAACCCCCTCCCCCCCACAACCCCTAATTAAATATATTAAATCAGAGAATGCAATATAGTGAGGAAAAGGGCAAATTTCCCCATGCTGGCCATCTGCCTCTTTCCCTGGACTAAAATTCCAGCAATGTGAATGTTTGTTGAATTAAATGTTCAGTGTTATCATGTCGGGTAAGTAAACTTTGGTTGAGCGGAATTTTGGTCTACTCAAGAAGACCCACTGAAATACATACTAACAAAGCTTACAGTATTTGTTATGTGTCTCTCTACTTATTTCAGCATCTTGATGTAGAAAACGTTACAAAAGGAATATTCCCCTGAGCTAGTTCTCTTTAAGAACCACAATATAGCATAATATATGAAGACTGCCCAAATTACACCTGCTCATGACATCAAGTTCAGCTGTGCAGAATAAACATAGTGGCTAGAAACGGTGCAATGCTACCTTTAATACATGACTTAGAACACCCAACTACTTGATTGGCTGTGTAAGTGATAATGTTTTCAAAGAAAATATGAGACACCTAGCACCCAAAGGAAAGAAACCCAAGGGTCAGTTGTTTTTGTGGTGAAGAATTTCATATTTGCAACATACATGTTAAAGGAGTGTCATTTCATAAATCACAGTTTCAGAGAAAATGAATCCTGGAAACTGTGTTTACTACCCCAGTTAAGGTCTTACTCTAATGAGTAATTACACAAATTGGCAGTTATTTTTAAGCTTTCTGTTTTGGAAATTATCTTTTCACAAGTCAAATACTGTTAAAGATTCAAAAGGAGTGCCATTATGACATCAATAATCTGGTAAACTGTGGTGATGGATACACGTTGTGGTCAACTTAAATTGGTAACCTTTGCTGAGTCCCTCAGTAGCACATAAAATCTTCCTTTCTCAGCTACCACCACCAAACTACCATACCAACCTAGCACCCATTCTTTGTTGTTTATTTATCACTCTTTAGTTTCTATTTTCTTTGTCTACACAAAAAAATAACCTTTTACCCTCTGCCTTAGCACAGAGAAACCTCACAGGCTCCACTATCAATACTAGCTCAAAAGTACACTTTTACAAATTGTGGCTTGTGCTATTTAATGTAATATAATGCTACTTTGCCTGGGACTAAGACTGATCAGTGTGCTACTTCGATAAACAAAATTAAAGAAATAAATGATTGCAACTGAACCAAATACTCAATTTCTGCTTCATTTCTATATTGCTCATATATGCCTTAATATAAAAAATGTTATTATCCAATTCAGTCCAACTCTGTTTTGGCAAAATAATATTGAATTAAGCTGTACTGCAATAAAATATGAGCTGTACTATCATTAATGTCTGTTTTCCCTAAAGTCACTCATTATTTACATTTGCAAACTCTAGGATTCTAATGCATGTATTTGTTGCACTATCACGAATACCATGCACACTTACATAGGTATACTGCAGACGCCTGTATTTCAAGCATGAAAAATATGTAGCTCTGTGTCTTAAGTACAGAAAAGTTCTCACAGTTGCATTACTTACATGAACGCTTATTCTGTAATGAAGCATGTCAATATCACAGGACGCCCATTTGCCCCACCTAATCACATACATATTTTCACTGTCTAGTTATGCTTATTGTGTTCATCATAAACAGCAAATCGTCTGATAAAAAGCAGAGATATCATAACGGGTTGTCTGACTCATGCAAACACCAACACTTGCACGCTCGCTACAATGTAATGCTGTAATTTTGTTACATTAGTACCTCTAGGAGCCGAGACATTGTTCTCTTCTAGAAACAAAGTGAAGCAAGCTTTGAAAAATAACTAAGACAGTCAATAATAAAGCATTTAACTGGCATACTCAAGAGAATTGTAGAATACAGAAGTAGACATTTGGATATCATGATTGTTTTATAGAAACTGTGAACATTTTAAAAGATTTACAGATAAAGTGTTACCACTCCCTCAAATACTTACTTTAAATGTCATCCAGAAATACAAATATCTGGGGATTACACTTGATCTAACCCCTGATCTGGAATGCACAGTGAAAACTGTCATAAAAAAGGTGACCAGCCAACTTACCACCATCTACTCTATTTCAGTCTGTCTCACTTCAGAATTGTGAGCATTAACATTAGTTAAAAATATATTAATTCTTATGTGAGAATATGTTATTCCTATGGTCACACCTCATTTACCATATAAGATCAACTCAATATGAATTACAATCCTTGCTATCTGAAGGTTTGTTAAATTTGCCCCATGACTGGAACATCACTGTGTCATACTTCAAAAGAGTGACTGCCTGCCTTCTCCTTTCCAGCCCACACTACCACTATCCACTCTGAGCTATAAAATTCTGCATGTTCTTCTCAGAAGATGAAAAAGGTACCATTGTGCAGTAGCAAAGAGCAAATCTGGGCATTGCCATGGAGATTCTTTACATAACTATAGAAGGCCTTGTGGTTGTCTTTACTATCTGCTGCAATTCTGTTTTCATAGCTAGCTTTAGAGGATTTGATGAGGGATCTCAACTTTTTGTTGAGGCTGATAAGGGAGTTTTTTTTCAGTGTTGGGACTTCACATTATTCCGTATCAGTTTCCTACTTCTATTGTAGAGTTTGTTTATGGCAGGGTATCACCAGACTGGCTTCCTTTTTTTTGGAGGGGGGCGTCTTGGCTCTATTGGGTATGGCGAGATCCATGTATTTGTGTACGTGTTCGTACAGTGCATTGGTGTATGATTCGGTGGTCATGCAACTATTCTCCATTTGCATGGTTGCCGTGAAGTTAGCCACCTCTGTTTTTAGGAGCCCAAAGTTAGCTTTGGAGAAGTTTTTCATGTTGGTTACCTTTGAAGGGGGAATGTCTGTTATGGTCACTATGTTAAAATAAGGGCATTCAAATAATGAAGCTTGATAAAGGGGTAGGATGCTGTTGATGAACACCATGGACTATACATCAAAGGTAATTTGTATTGTGAAGGATGGTTGTGCTTACAAGAGGGTTTCAAAACATGAGATGAATGTAGTTTATAATACGGTTGATTGTGTTTTGTTTGCCTTTCTTACTTCTACTTTTTGACTCTTGATATTGAATGATCCCATTTGATCAGAACGTCTTCATTTTCAGAAATGATGTGTGATTCATGTTTCCATTGTTTCTCAGCTACCTGTGTTTGCACAGTCCCTAGTGTAACAATCTAGGCACTTGTATATTTCAGTATGCAGACCTCACTCATGACTCTGTCACAAGCAGCAACAAGCTATGCAGCTGTTTTTATTTGTGCATTACAGAACCTACATTTGTCTGTATCTCTCACTTTTCCTGTAAACTAGCTTGTGCATGTCTGCTTCACTGAGCTCCCTTTATTAACTTTACCTCTCCTTAGTTTTTCATGCGTTACATTTCGATCACTATGTGGTTATTCTAGGCAGTTTGTTGAAGTTGCTACTATAATTTCAAGCTTTTCATTTTTTCTCCTTTCCCTTTTCTCTAGCCATGTTCTTTCTACTCTCTTTTTTGCCACTTGTTTTTTGTCCAGTTCTACTTTGACTTCTATTCCCATTTCTGACATTTTCTGCACATATCACCAAAGTTGTCATATCAGTCTTTTCTTCATATTTTAGAATGTTTTTTTTTTTTTATTTGAATCTGATAATGTCAACCAATATGTATTTAGTCCCTAGATTACTGACTTATACATACAGCCAATGTCAAGGAGACCCATACTTCCTTCTGACAGAGAAATATAAAATTGTGCCATATGATACTTTTTATCATTCAATAATCATGAAGCAGGTTTCTTATTTTCTTTCCTGTCTGATTCAATACTTTTTGGAGCTTGTCACCAAAGCTGCAAGTTAGAAGAGGAACAGCAAGCTGATTTATGGCTTAAACTTTATTCCTAGATATCAGGGATGTTTTCAAAATTAGTTTTAGTCTTCTAAAATATTTTTACTAAGATTTGTTCTCACTTATTCACGCTTTACTGCTGATCTTTCATCTATTCACGGATATTTATACACTCCCTCTTATTCAGTTTCTTTTATATTACATTTCTCGACCAGGTTTTCTTGATACTTTAGTTTTCCTGCTCTAATAGTTGCTTTTGCACATTTATTAAGTTTTGATGTGATTGTTATATCATTTGAAAAAAAAGTTCTGCCAATTTCTAGTTGTGCTTTTAGTTACTTGTCTGATGAGCTATACAGTTCAAAACAATCCAGAAAAATAGATGAGATGTCACTGAGCAAGGTTAGTTTCTGGATGTTAATTTGTAACCATTTCCTAGTTTATTACATAAACAGCTTAATGGGTTAAGAGCAAACCAAAACAGCAGTGGTGAAAAAAATCACCTTGGAATATTTATTTTATTATTTTTCTGGGACAATATTTTGCCCTTTAACATGACTCATTGTAAAGCGATTTGCTACTGTTTTTTCAGACTACTGTGTTATTTATCAGCACAGGATTTTATAGGTCTATAAGCATTCCATAATTCATGAATGCAGTATGTCAAATGTATTTTTTTCAATCTAACCATGCCATTACCTAATTCTGCTCCTTTCCACAACTTTCTATTATGGCTTTGTTTAACAATAGATGCTCCTTTGTTCCATATGAGTGTTGTTTATTATCTTTCTGTTGTTTTGTCATAATTGATTTGTTTCTAAGTGACTAAAATCTCTATCTGTTATCATTTCCAATATATAATGTACATGTTATCAGAAGGCATATTATTGGTCTTTAGTTCTTAAAATGGCTTGTACATTCACTCTTAAGGAGAAGAATGTTTTTTCCTGTTGTTAAACAAGTTGGTATCCATCTGGGATGCATGTAAATAATTTGTTCTCATTGTGCTAAGATGTACTTTGGGTACTGCAGCTGAATTTTCCATTTAGGAGCATTTTCCATGCATTTATTTATTTTGATTTTGTTAACTGGGTACGTAGACTGGTTGGCAGACCCTTTTCAGCAATGATATGAGCCATTGTGACATCATTATGTACACAACAAATACAGAGGTTAATAAACATCCATGCATTGAATAAAACACAAATTGCATAATTCATAACAATAAATATGGAATGCTATCAAATGCTTTTTTGTAATCTCTTCATGCCATACTTAAATGCTGCCCCTTTTTACAGCTCACTGTTATGGCTTTATTTATTTACATTGTCATGACAGACTCTTTTTTCTAAATGACTATAAACTCTGTCTGCATCAGTTCTTAATCATTTTTTGACATTGTCTCAATTGCTCTGGCTGTAGCCTCATTCCATTTCATATCTTCTATATTAGCAGTACTTACTGCTTCTTTTACTTCTAACCATTCAGCATGTTTGTTATGGTCAACAGGATCTTCATAAATACTTCTGCAAAATATATTGATTTACTCTTTTTTAGATGGCATTACTACTGCTTTTATTTTATTTTCCAGTTCTTTATAAATCTTTTTTTTGGTCATCGATGACTAGCTGGCTTTCTACTATTCCTTTATATTTTTCTGCATACTTTCTGCATTTTCCTGTTTGTGCTCATATTTTCAGTTTATTATTGTAGATGAAGTGAGGAGACCTATGATCTGTTCTGATGTAGTATACTGCATGTAGCTTTGAGTTTTCAATGATTTATTCCCATTTCTATATTCTCCTAGCAGTGATAATGCTTGTTCTAGTTGTTTTGCAGTTCTATCTTATATGATGCTTCCACAATGACATTTTGTTATTTTCCTTCCTTTCTTTTGTTACTCGGTATTTTTGTGGTAGCACTTACCTGTTAATAGTATAGCTGCACAATTCTAATTCTTTTACATCACATGGATCTATTTTAACAGTCCCACTTACTGCCGTCATTTGTTCTGTCAGTTTCCTAATACTTTGAATCTTATTCACGTTCTGTAGTCTCTTTCTCTCATCTATCTTACTGTGCCTGTCTATTTCTACTAAGTCAGGCAGGTCTTCCCTTAGATCATTCGCTTTTTGACTTGAGTATATCCCCGATGCTCCCTAGTTCCTGCTGTTTTGAAGCTCTTGAGACAGTCTGCTTTGCTAAGTCATAATTCTTTTCATTACCAAAATTTACAAAAGGTCCTTACCTCTGTTGTCTGTACTCCTACCAGATTCAAAAACTCACCAGTGTCTGGAGCCCAGCCCAGTACTGTGCAGAATGGAAGTCTTAACAACAGCAACCCAGGTGGTCCTTATCCTAGTAGTGGAACAAGTGCTTGAGGAACTTGGTAGAGGAGGCTTAGTTTAAGCCGCTGGTACCATCTAGACCATCCTAAGTAAAGAAGGCAGCAACACCTATAGGAGTGGATGATTGCCCCTGGAAGAGACGAGACTGGCTTGTGCTGTTGCTGCAATGTGAGAACCACTGAGTAGGGAGGTAGGCATGTGCAGGAGAAGTCATGTCACACCCAGATGAGTCAAACATTGAGACGTCTGCAAGCTGCCTACTAGGGAGGGGTTAGGTGTGATGGGTCTTAATCTATTACAGGACCAGCATCTGGCCCACTCTCTAACACCTGACTCTTACTATCCAGGAGAATGAATGGACTGAAATGAATCAACTGTAGGACTCTTTCCCAGTCCAGAGATGCATGTCTCTTACCTGTGAAATGAATGAACAAGCCAATGAAGCACAGAAAGAGGAGTCATTGATTGAGTTCAATATGGGATACAAAAAAAAAACCTTTCAGCCACTTCTTATTCTTGTCTGGCAGCATCTTTATTCAGCATATTTTATGTGTATCACATTATTGTGTGAAAATATGGACTGTCCACTTATTTATCCTACATCATCAGGGACAGCCACATACCAGCTGAGCCAGTTGAATACAATTGGGCCCCATGTTTAAGGGGGGTCCCACACTTGTCACTACAGCCCTCATCTACTGGTATTTTGCAAAAAAAAAAAATGAAAATCAAATAATGGGCTGCCATAAATGACCAAATGGTGAATTTAAAATTATGGCTGCTTTCCCTTTTGTAGGACATGCTGGCCAAAGATTTATCTTACTTGGAATTAGTACACAGTGAGCAAATCCAATTAGGTAAACTTGCAGTTTTGCTCGGTCGCTGACTACTCTGGTCTCCTTCATTGACCATTCACTAGATTAATCTGTTTGCAACCTCTCTGGGTGTAAATAGATAGTGAGAGCTTGTTGACTTTCTTCTTAAACAGAAAAGCTAGTACCATGCAGTCTTTTGAATGTTTCTAGTGATGCAGAAGTAGATGTGAATGATGCGTGCGTGTGTGTGTGTGTGTGTGTGTGTGCGTGTGCGTGTGTCCGCGCGTGTGTGTGTGTGTGTGTGTGTGTGTGTGTGTGTGTGTGTGTGTGTGTGTGTGTGTGTGCGTGTGTGTGTGTGTGCCTGTGTGTCTGTGTGTGCCTGTGTGTCTGTGTGGGTGTGTCTGTCCTGTCCGTGTGTGTTCTGAGGTTTGAGTCAGTCGATCACCTTGGAAGAACAATTAACACCTTCTCAGATAGGCTGTAAGATTGTAACTGGACACCACAAAACATTTTGCAGTACAGTAATAGCAGTCATTAAAATTCTTATTATTCATAAACTTCACATGAGAATTTTGCCTCATACTTATGACTTGTCTTTTTTCTATTTTTTTTAACCAGATGAAGATCTAACGTAGGAGCATTGCCTTCTTAAGTAACATGCTCAATATCACAAAGTAGTCAAAGAGAGGTAAAAAGAATTTGACTACAGAAACCAGCTCACTAAGATCTTAGAACCTTAATCATCTGCACTAAAACCAGACGTTCATAAATGTCTTCATTTTTTTAATAAGTCCCTGAGGATTACAGTCAGTCAATGTAGTTATTAGAGTTTGTTAGATCTTGTTTAGAAAATGCCAGTGGATGTAAAACCTGATGTTATGTTATGCTAACTTTTTAAGTGACTTGAAGCACTCTGCCTGTTATCTGCTTCTGATTTTGCAGAACATCTCTGATTTTGTCTCATATTTTCTAAGTTACATACATCCTTATTTATTACTACCATAATGATCCTTTCCATAGCCATACAGATGAGTCTTTTCAGGCTCACAGGTCTATAATTATGTGGGTCCATTGAAAACCCACCTTTGTACAAAGTAATAACTTTTTCTGTCCTTCATTCATCCTGCACGCACATTATTTTGAAGCTGATATTGAATAGTTTCTGTAGAGGATCAGACAAGTCTCGTTTCAGAATGACCAGCAGGCAGACTTGTATGCTAGTTGGCCCCATAGATGCAGTAGTCTTTTCCTTATGTAGCACTTTGAAAGCTTATTCTTAGAAGATTTGAGAGGGTGAGGTAAGTGGGAGTATGTGAATATTAGGGATTCCTATCACGTAGTTGAACTTTTACAAGTTCAAACCACATATGCTCAAGACCATAGGTTCAAATTTGGAAAAGTTTGAGTGTTTGAATGGAAATCACCATGAGAGGAGGTTTCCATTCAGTTCAATTTGGTGCGATCTCGGAGTTGGTATATTTAAGTAGCGGGGTGTGTGGGGGGTGCAGCGGAGCTTGCCCCCCTACTTACAACAATTTATTTTGTTGTCCGTTGTTTTTGGGTTTTTTTCAGTAGTCAAAGTTCTGTAAGTTCAAACATAATGGTTCGACCATTAGGTGCTCAGAGTTATGGAACTTCGACTATGTGATATAGACCCAATATTAGTGGGGTGGGGATTTCAAATAAATTTATCCACATTTCTTATGTCCTCTGGGTCTTGAGTATGCAATATCATTTAGTATTAGCACTGTACAGTGTCAAGCATTGTTTCTGAGGTTTTTAACATAATTAAATAGGCTTTGTGGTTACCCTTCAAATGGGTGGCTATTTTTACCTCATATCTGGCTTTGGTTGATTTGATAAATGTCTGGAGTTCCTTGTTTAGGTTAGCAAGAGAGTTTTTGGCATCTTGAGAGGTCATTTTACTTTTGTGTGTAATAATTTTTTTTCTTTTATTAGAGACCTTGTTTATATGTATATTCCACCATAGGGGATTATTATTTAATTTAGTGTTGTATTTATTAATGAGGGTGACAGATGTGTCTATGCAACTATTTACATGTGCATATTATTTAGCAGTGAAGGCTTCTGCATAAGCAATAGGTTATTAAGATGGAAGGGGCTTTTGAATTTAGCCAGATCATTACTCAGTTTTAATAGAGTAGCTTTTGCATACTCACTAAATACTGTGGTACTGGAAGATGTTTCAGGCTTCAATCTCATCGTGAATGTGGTTGACTTGTGGCCAGCTTTGATAAAGGAGGAAATTCCAATTGGTGAGGATTCAAGCTGCGCCATATTAAATGGACCAAATCCAGGATTTTACTGCCCCATTTGTGGTGAGGACTAACTGGTCCAGAGATTTTACATTGACAAAGTCCAAAAATGTCTGGGTATTCATGTTTGTTGATGTATTGGTCTCCCAATTTATGGAGGGGTAGTTGAAGTCTCCTATGAGAATAGTGCTTGGCTTAACACATAGGGACTTCATACTAATTAAGTAGGAGGTATGGGCTCAGGAGGATATAGAGGGGGTCCTATAGTATGTTAGGATATGATAAGGAGTTCCGAGTCATTATCTTATCTAATGAGTCTGGAGATGAAGTGTTTTTTTAAGAATAAGGAGACACCACCATCTTTAGTGCAGTCATCTAATGTGGTGAGCCTGGACCTGGACTTGTGATTGGTATTGAAATCTTGCACTAATGGAGTACTTTCAATTGTCTTTAACCAGGTCTCTGTGATGATGCACTTATTGGTGTTTTCCAGGGCAAGGAGTGCTTGTAGGGAGTGGAGATGTTGTTAAGTCACCTAGCATTGAGTAGCAATATAGTATTAATGCTATAAACACTCTGCTTAGTTATGTTGGAAGATTTAAAAGACTGACATTGGCTAACAAAAAGCACTATGGAGGTCAACAATGAATTTAGCTAACGTAGGAAAGTCTTGAGGGGAGAGGTGCAGACCATCCATGGCAAAGTATTTGTGGCAGTCTACCATCTCTTCCCTGACTGATAGATGTTGTACCCCATCTGAATGACACCAGAAGCTATGTCAGTTATTGAAATCAATAATCTGTTGTTCATATTGAAGCATCATTCTTAGTGATGGTAAAATGCTGCTCAAGGATAGGTTCATTCCAGCCTTAGACAGATATTCTGAGAGCTCCATGATTCCTCTCTTCATATAGTCCAGGGAGGTACATCTCAAGTCATTTATACCCATGTGTACTCACGTGTACTATGACTGTGTCATATGTGTATTTGTGATGCAAGGACTTGAGTTCTTCTCTGATGCGTTGACCATAACCCTCTCTTTGTTCAGTCCAGTGAGTGGTCTTACTATGGAGTCACCTATGACTAGAATGACTGTGTGGGGGGTTGCCTTTTGGGCTGTTGAACTGAGTCAGTGTGACTCTTAGATGTATGTTTCATGGTGGGTACTGCCTGTGATGTGTGTTTTTGAGGTTACAAGGGGTACTTGTTTCACAGGTTACATTTGAGAGTCCTTTGTAGTTTAAGTAGCTTACTTTATGAGTCTCAGCATATGTATGTCTATGTGTATGGTTTGAGCTGTGTATGCTTTGATTAATGATGGCTTTTGTGGTACCGACAACCTGTTTGTTATGTGCTGTGGCTTTGTGCAAGAGCTTTGACCCCAATAACATTGTCCAACTGCATCTCTCATACACTATGTTTGCTGGTTTAGGCAGTAGGCGGTTGTCAGTAAACACAGGACAATTGCTAGACTGACAAAGGATGCACATTTCAACCAGGCTGGCTACAGAGATGGCTGGAAAATGCAAATCCATGGTTTCAGGTGCTTATTAATATGGGCTAAATGGGGTGTTGTGCCATTTGGTTAATTTACTGGAGATCCTAATTGTCTAAAACAATCTACGTCTATGCAAGGAGAGCAATGTGCACCCTAGAGTGAATCAGAACCTCCTCCCAAAAATAGTGAATGCTGGATGTACAAAATAAACTGGGGAAACAGGCTGTATAGAGAAGCTTAAGACTCTGAAAGCCTGTGTCTATACAGTGCGATCAGCTGCCCTGCTTAGCAATGGACAGCATCATGCTAAATCACCTTAATACAGAAAATAAGAAATAAAGTGCAATAGAGTTCATCATCCAATAGCAGGACACCTGACTTTAGCATCTATAACAACTAACTCCAACAACTAGCTTAGAAATCATCTTCTGCCTCCTGAAAGAACCAGTAAACTAATTATTGCAAAACCTCACTAATTTAGTAGTAAAGCAGAGCAAGCACTATCAGCAAACTCAATATCAAACAATTCTATCAGAAGTCACTTAGCCTGGTGAACAGCTTAAGAGGAGAGACTTCTTAAAATTACTTATTGACAACAGCCAGCAAATGAGGACAGGGAAGGAATTATGCAGTTAAATTATCATAAAGGGTGGACAAGAACAGATACACTTCATTAAAGAACATAACTACAACAGGGTGGGTGTGAGAGAAAGACACAACTCACTGGCATGTAATTGCCTTAATGCAAACAAAAGTCCTGAATTAACCTAACACACTCACCACATAAGAAAGAAACTAAAGTTTAATATCAACAGATAATCTACTTGACTGGCAGAAGGCAGTGCAACTATTTATGTAATTACTAATATAGTCTTAAAAATAAGGGTGATGTGCAGAGCTGTAGTAACTACAGAGGGATTAAATTGATCAGTCACAGCATGAAGTTATGGGAAAGAGTAGTGGAAGCAAGGTTAAGAAGGGACGTGATGATTAGTGATCAGCAGTATGGTTTCATGCCGGGAAAGAGTACTACAGATGTGATCTTTGTTCTGAGAATGTTGATGGAGAAGTACAGAGAATGTCAGAAGGAGTTGCATTGTCTTTTTGTAGACTTAGAGAAGGCATATGACAGGGTGCCTAGAGAGGAGTTGTGGTATTGTATGAGGAAGTCAGGAGTGTCAGAGAAGTATGTAAGAGTGGTACAGGATATGTACGAGGGTAGTGTGACAGCGGTGAGGTCTGCGGTGGGAGTGATGGATGCGTTTAAGGTAGAGGTGGGATTACATCAAGGATCAGCTCTGAGCCCTTTCTTATTTGCAATGGTGATGGACAGGTTGACAGACGAGATCAGACAGGAGTCCAAGTGGACTGTGATGTTTGCAGATGACATTGTAATCTGTAGTGAGAGTACGGAACAGGTGGAGGAGACCCTGGAGAGATGGAGATATGCTCTAGAGAGAAGAGGAATGAAGGTCAGCAGGACTAAGACAGAATATATGTGTTTGAATGAGAGGGAGGATGGAGGAATGGTGAGGATACAAGGAGTAGAGGTGGCGAAGGTGGATGAGTTTAAATACTTGGGGTCAATAGTTCAGAGTAACGGTGAGTGTGGAAGAGAGGTGAAGAAGAGAGTGCAGGCAGGATGGAGTGGGTGGAGAAGAGTGTCAGGAGTGATTTGTGACAGACGAGTACCTGTAAGAGTGAAAGGGAAGGTCTACAAGAAGGTAGTGAGACCAGCTATGTTATATGGGTTGAAGACAGTGGCACTGACAAAAAGGCAGGAGTTTGAGCTGGATGTGGCAGAATTAAAGATGTTAAGATTTGCACTGCATGTGACGAGGGTGGACAGTATTAGGAATAAGTATATTAGAGGGTCAGCCCAGGTTGGAAGATTTGGAGACAAAGCCAGAGAGGCACAATTATGTTGGTTTGGACATGTGCTGAGGAGGGATGTTGAGTATATTGGGAAAAAGATGCTAAGGATGAAGCTACTAGGTAACAGGAAAAGCGGAAGGCCTAAGATAAGGTTTATGGATGTGGTGTGAGAGGACATGCAGGTGGTTGGTGTGACAGAGCAAGATGCAGAGGACAGGAAGAAATGAAAACAGGTGATCTGCTGTGGCGACCCTTAATGGGAACAGCCGAAAGAAGATGATGATGATGATGATGATGATGATGACTAAGATAGTCTTAAAAACATTAGCTAAAGCAGATACAGACCATTAAAATGAACTTAAAAACACATCAAGAAATTAAAAAACGTCCCTTATCTTCTTACGGAATCTAATTTTGTTTTCATTTTGAATTATACTATTTGACTATGAATCCTAGCATGTCTCTTGTAGTTCAGTCATTTGCCAGATGCATTTTCAATAAATGTGAGTTCCACGGGAAGAGAATCTTAATCTTCCTAATGATGTCTGCTTTCAGTGTAAGAGTGCTTCGTTTAACAAATGGTTGTCAGTATTTTTGCTGTAAATGCTATAAAAAAAGTTTTAAACTAAATTAAACTGTATGCCATCATTGTAAAAAGAAAAGAATAGTATGCACATTGACAGGTTTGAGGAGTGTTTTATGATAATTTGGAAGAGACAGCCAAGTAGTGGAATATTGTTATGGCTGCAGCTGAGAGGGGGGTGCTGGTCCATTACCCAGCCAAAGTCTCTATTTGACCATGATCTGGCTCTTTTTGTTCTTACTGTGCTATCTGAGTAATTCTTCAAACAAAGTCAGGTAGTCAGATAAAGGCCGGAATACCACCAAACAGTAAAATGCAAAAGAAAAACTGGAGCTCCGGATACCACAGCTTAAAACTTTAATAAACTTCATTAAAAAGGTAATCACTTTCACAGAAAACAAACTTGCTTCATCAGACCATATAAAAAGTTACACAAACTGCTTATATATATATATATATATATATATATATATATATATATATATATAAAATTCCAAACTGGAGTAAAAACTTGCCAGTAAAGATGTGCTGCATCAACACATCCCTTTAAAAATATAAATATTAAAACAGTGACATGGAAAACTTATTAGAACCAATAGTATCATAAAAAGGTACACACTTCTCTGACATTTTAACATTAATGTTTAAGGGGCCGAGCCTTTAGAACCGAGGAGTGGTTGTGATGGACAAGGAATTTTATTTAAACAGCATGTTTGAAATGTTGTCTGACAGTGTCACATATTTGCAAATGAACAAGGGTTTTGTTACAAGTGTTATGGATAGAGTACATTTTTTAGTATATGATTTGTTGATAGACAGCTCTATTGAACAATAATTGTTTTAATATTTTACAGTGGAACATCCTGTGACCCCGATTTTATTTGGACTTCCTAAGGTCCACAAAGATGTCCATAAACCACCCATGCATCCATTTCTATCTAGCAGGGGATGGGTTATATGACCACTTTCAATTTTTGTTGAAAAAAATGTAAGGAAAGTGTTGGACAATATTGATAGTGTGCTTAAAGATACTAAGAACCTTTTGATTGATTTCTACCAATGGTATCAATCATATCCTAGGGATAATGATGCGTATTTAGTGACAGTTGATGTGATGACTTTGTTCACTGTTATTCCTAATGATTTAGGTGTAGAGAATTTGAAGATATATTTAAGTAAGAACATTGATTTCACAGTTGGGAAGATTAATTTGATTTGTATTTTGATTGAACTGATTTTAGAAAACAATGTTTTTATATTTCACAATGTGTTTTTTCTTCAAAAAATTGGTGTAGGTATGGGCACAACTTGTTCTAATAGCTACTCCAACCTTGTTTTAGCCCACTAGGAGCAAGTTCATGTTTCTAAAAATAACCCATATACACAGTATTTCACTTTTTACAGGAGATTTGTCATGTGTTTTTTGTATGGACTGACAGTTTAGATGACTGTTTTTTTAAATTACCTTAATGGGACCATGACGTTTCTGAAGTTCAGCTATCATGTTTCTGATAAATCTATAGAATTTTTAGATGAGTGTATTAAAATTGATGAAGGTGAAAGATTTAACACAGGGATTTATAGAAAACCATGCAGAAAGAATTCTTTATTACACAAAACCAGGTCCACTCTGGTCATGTGACTAGGAATGTCCTTAAGGGACAGTTTTTAAGAGCCATGCAAATCCACAATGACAATGTGGACTTGCAAGTTGAGTAATATGAAGAAGGATTTCTTAGAACGGGGGTATTCTGTAAGTGATATAGACAAAAGTCTAGCAAAGGCATGGTCTGTTCGAGAAATGGTGGGAAGACCGTACTTTTAAGACTCAGCTGAAGAAGTAGCTGTGGTACCTAAACAGATGAGTAAACATTCTAATAAGAATAGGCTTCTCCTTACTTATTCAAGTAATATTAAGATTACTTGTGACGCTATTAAGAAATATTGGCCACTTTTATTGGTTAATTTGGATCTCAGGAGAGTTTTAGATGATAAACCCCTGTTTTCATTTAGAAATAACTTGTCACTGAAGTGACAGCTTTGTTACAAGAATTTTGAGCAGATTCCTTTTGATGCATCAGATAGATGTGGGACATTTCAGTGTAGACTATGTAAGACTTGTCAGTATATTTGGAGTTGTACCTCCCTGATACACTCACAAACTAAGCAAGAAATTAGTTTAAATTTTTATGCCGATTCTAAGAACTAGAATTTAATATATTATGCCAAATGCACAATGTGTGAAGCTTTCTGCATCGGGAAGACCAATAGAATGTTTAAAGAAAGTATTCTAGAACACATGGGGGATATACGTAATCAGAAGAGTATGAGTGCATAAGCTCAACATGTTATACAGAATGGGAGCAGGAACAGTTTTAACTTTCTTGTATTAGAATTAGTGTCTGAAAATTTGAGGGGTGGGGACTTTAAGGATATCACTGAAAAAGAAATTAAATGGATACTACTTTTGAAAGGAAATGTATTTCCAGGGCTGAATGAACATGTGTCTTTGAAGCCGGTTCTTAAGTCTCGGCCCCTTAAACATTAATATTTAAATGTCAGAGAAGTGTGTTCCCTTTTCATGATACTACTGGTTCTGATAAGTTTTCCATGTCACTGTTTTAATATTCATGTTTTAAAGGGGTGTGTTGATACAGCACATCTTTACTGGCCAGTTCCTTGCTCCAGTGGGTTGTGTTTTTAAACTGGAATATTGTTTTTATTGGAGAATGTATTTTTGAATTTGTATATATCTATATATATATATATATATATATATATATATATATATATATATATATATGTGTGTGTGTGTGTGTGTGTGTGTGTGTGGTATGTGTAAAGTTTTGTATGGTTTGAAGAAGCAGGTTTGTTTTCTGCGAAAGCACCATTCGAGTAATGCCAAGGATCACACCTGTAGTGCCACTTCTTTTCTAAGTGTCTCCTGTTCATGCCAACAACACACAAAACATGTAAATACCCACTCAGCTTATAAGTTGCAGATGTACCATCATGATGACTAAATACCACAATGGTGAATCTTTAACTGCATGAAATAAAACATTGCACATCTTACTGTGAGAAAAACAGGATTTTATATTTCCTTACAACACAAGTATCTGGTTGAGACTCCAGCAGCCAAATGAACACTCGATAGAAGTAGCAGCAATTAAATCCTGCATTCCTGCGCATTGTATCTCTTGCAAAGAGATACAATATAAAAAACTGAATTCAATGTTTTTAAGTTTTTACAGAGGCCCTCCTCCCTCTGCTCACCTGCAATTCAGTGTTTCAAGACAGTCCAGATGGAGGAGCAGTCACCTGACATTACTGGTGAAACTGGCCAATCATATTGCAAGGCATCTGTGCAGATATGGATGGAAATGGATGAGTGCCTTCATTTCCCAGCTAACAGACTGAAACTGTTTGCATTTCACAGAGGCAATTTTCATTTTATCTGTGAAGCAAAACAGGAGCCGAAAGTTATCCTATTCAACAATTTGGCCACAACTGTTTGGTTTTGAGGGGATGCTGCATTTGCAGAGCCATAGCTGACTCATCAGATGCCTGGTGCCACTCCTCAGTTTGGCACCCCCTCAACACTTAGTTGAGGGGCAAAAATAAAAGGTCTCTTCTCCAACTGGCAGTCATACCTTTATGTCATCTTGATGTGAGAAGCAAAGAAGAAAAACGTCATTCTCAGCACTCACAATAATTCCCCCTAACACCTTGTACCCAGGGCAGCAGCCCACTTCTCCCCATCTATGCTGATGTGCATGTAGATGATGGCAACTGTGCTCTTAGCCTGCAAAGTAAAAGTGACTATGACTCATGGGTATGGGAGGCTGCTTGTGGATGAAAATTTATTTTAAACAGATATTCCAGTTTTGCAGAACTACTATGCACGTATTTGAAGTATGCAAGAAAACTTCAGCGTGGCTACTGTGTGTTTATCTGTGGCATGGTTGGAGGAGGTGAGGCTGCATGATAACAGGGCTATGTCTTGGGGGCCCCAAAAATAACACAAATTGGGCCACGCAGTTCATCATCCATGTAGGACTTCCTCGTGCTATCTCTCCTAATCCTTTTTACTTTAGATGCTGCTTTTTCTTCTCCTGCATCTCTCCTGACTCAGATTCTTACATTTCAATGACAAGAGTACTGCGGACCCTGTGCTCTAAGGCACATCAGCCTGTAAATCCGGTATATCATTCTACTGAATATTTGTGCATCTATCAGTAGGTAGCTAGCAGAGTAGAAAATAACAGAAAAAAATTCCATTATCCTTTGGATTCTTCATATGTTTTCCATCATTCACAGAGGTTGCACCAGTAATACTAACTATTGGTACAGGTCACTAAAAGGCTATATAATTCCATGGATCTCTCTTGCTTAGCCCTTGTGTGCTACAACACTGATCCCCATCTCTTATTCTGCATACTGGAAAACATTTAGGGGAATTTCCTGAATGTCCTGGCCAAATTTCCTCTAGTCAGTATGACTATACCTTTCAGCTTCTTTGTTCAAGATTTCTGGACAAAACCAAAAATAATGGGGGGACAAAAGCCCAACATCAGAGATGATTTTTAAATATTACTCTAATTCACTTAAACATTGATAAACAACAGGTTTTACGTCAACTTTTTTTTTAATACAAAGTAATATGAAACTCTGATGTCTCCTTTTATTGACTGACGATAATCCTTAGATTTAATAGAAAATCAAAAATGTTATGAGGGACAGAACAAAAATATGAGGTGAAACTTGGAGTTTCTGCAGCTGAGACATGAGTTTGACTATTAGCTTTAGTGTCAGTACAAATATGTGATGAATAGCAGGATTATCAGCCAAAAATAAACCAAGCAAACAAGCACATTAGTGTGTGTGTGTGTGTGTGTGTGTGTGTGTGTGTGTGTGTGTGTGTGTGTGTGTGTGTGTGTGTGTGTGTGTGTGTGTGTGTGTGTGTGTGTGTGTGTGTGTGTGTGTGTGTGTGTGTGTGTGTGTGTGTGTGTGTGTTTGCTCACGCACATGCACAAGTGTAGTCAAGCATACACCATGAATGCATGATGTACTTATTTAAACATTTTGATGTACGATGAATACAATTGGTTAGAGGCTGTCAATAAATGACTGCAACAGCACTGAGCAAGAAGCAAACTGTTGCTTGGCAAAGTAAATAAATAAGGGAAGAAGGCAGGCTATTCAGCAGCTTGGTGCTTGCACTGTGCTCTTATTAAGTGATCACATTCATGATCAGTTAGTCAGTTAATGATGACACAGAACAAGCTGCTTACTTCTAAACAGCTTGCCTTCTTCCTTTTAAAGCACAGAACAACCTGTTACTTGCTGGACAGTTCTTCATTCCAATTTCTTGCCATATATATATATATATATATATATATATATATATATATGTACATAAACATGTATGTATATATATATATATATATATATATATATATATATATATATATATATATATATATATATATATATATATATAAAATGAGATGTCCACGGAAGGGATGGGGGAGCTCTACTCTTTGTCACTGGTGATGGAGCTCTACTCTTTGTCACTGGTGGGGAAGCTCTACTCTTTGTCACTGGTGAGGGAGCTCTACTCTTTGTCACTGGTGGGGAAGCTCTACTCTTTGTCACTGGTGGGGAAGCTCTACTCTTTGTCACTGGTGGGGAAGCTCTACTCTGTCACTGGCCAGCCTCCCGATGCTTGGAATTTCAAACCTGAAGAATTGCTGGCATCCTGTCATGGCAGCAGGCCTTGCAAAAGAGCAAGAATGTGAGGTTTGCGTTATCCTCATTGTTTCCATTCTTTACCAGGTTTATGTGACCTCAAAGTTATATATTTGTGTGTGTGTGTGTGTGTGTGTGTGTGTGTGTGTGTGTGTGTGTGTGTGTGTGTGTGTACCCAAATATATATATGTATATATTTATGTGTGTGTGTGTCTGTATATGTGCATACCCAAATATATATATATATATATATAAACATATATATATATATATATATATATGTATGTACATAAACATGTATATATATATATATATATATATATATATATATATATATATATATATATATATATATATATATATATATATAATGAGAGGGAGCAACAGATAGGGAAAGAGAAAGTGGATGGGAGGTTTACCCACATTAGGGTCTATATTAGAACACTGAAGTTTCAAAACTTTGAATGTTCTAATATCGAACCCTATTCAACGAAAGTTGAAAACATCGAACATACAGAACAGCAAATTTTTTCCTAGGGAAAAATTTGCTGTTCCAAAACACATACACACAACACAAGCACACCAAACAAACAGCAATCCACACACATATACCTAAAATCTTACACCTAACCCTACACTAAACTGTACATATACCACTAACTATCCACTTACCTTAACCCAAACCCTAACCCTAAGATCCATCACTATTGCACACTCACCTCACCTGCGCCCTAACCCTAACTCACCTACCCCGCCCTAACCCTCACGTCCACACAATCGCACACATACCTAACCTGCGCCCGAACCCTAACTCACCTAACCCACCCTAAACCTCACTTCCACACAATCGCACACATACCTAACCTGCACCCTAACCCTAACTAACCTAACCCACGCTCAATCGCACACATACCTAACCTGCACCCTAACCCTAACTAACCTAACCCACACTCAATCACACACTTACATGAACCCGACCCGTAACTTTCCACCACAACGCTGAAAATGCAGAAGCAACAAAAACGGACAACCAAATTCTTTCCCTAGAAAAACATTCAGTTTTCTGTAGCTTCGATATTTTCAGCATTCTCTTAATACAGGTCAATATTAGAACATTTGAAGTTTTGAAACTTCGATGTTCTAATATAGACCCCCACATTAGGGGAGCAGGAGACTTGTCTCCCTGCAAAAAAAATGTATTTATACTTTGGATTTGAAAAATCACACATCTATTAAACAAGCTATCACTATTCATAGCGGTCAAAAAGCAAGCTATACTTATGAGGGGGGCTGTATTTTGAACACTATAAGTTACAAAAATTCTGGCCACACCTGTGTTTTGTTTGTGTGTGTGTGTGTGTGTGTGTGTGTGTGTGTGTGTGTGTGTGTGTGTGTGTGTGTGTGTGTGTGTGTGTGTGTCTATTCCTAGATACAGTCCAATACACTCATTTTTATTTTTTGTTACTACCCAAAAGAAAACTAATGTGAATTCAGTAAAAACTTTTTTATTTCATGTGCAAAACAATTCACGTGGTAAAAAATGTGTACATCAAAGTATTTAGTGCCAGTATCCCTACACTTCTGGAAGACTTCTGTTTTTTTTTTTTTTTTTTATTGTAGCCACCATTAGACCTGGTCATTGATTCTGCTACTTGTGCCCCACTGGCTTATTCATTCTGACAGGAGTAAGAGCTAGCCATCTCCAAATAGATGAGAGGCCTGTGGCCCTTTCATTACCTTTAGGGAAGCCTGGTCAGGCTAAACATTTCTCTGGAGGTGAGAAGCACACATTGGGAAAGAGGACAGTTTTTCACTTGTTTCTCAGAAGAAATCCCAGGGTTATCCAGCAGATTCTTTGTGGCTGCCTGGGTGGGAAATGATGTGTGCTCTCTCATTTAAATAATCTATGAGTTAGCAGAACATGCACTTCTTAATGAAAGTATCCTGCCCTGGCCTCTTCAATAAGCAGTTACCTACCTACTGATAAGTGTCGTAAATGTAACAGACTATGCTGCCTCTCCTGTCAGAGTAGGCAAGCTATCATGAGCTGCCCAAGATTATCCTCCTCAACCCAGACCCTTTGAATGCACATGCTGCTAATTGAATACAGGTTGCCAATGACATAATCAGAGCTTCAACCCTCTACACTATGTCTAGAGGACATTTTGGATACATTTGTCATTTTACTACCTGGACGATTTGGGTCATGGGTAGGGTGACCTGTATACTGGATGTCAGGCTTATGATGCACGTATTGCATTTTCAGATTTATAGTACTGCACATGTTGAAAGTGAAATTCTAATAGACCTGGCACTGCCAATTAAGAAGCATTGACAAACTCTGTATAGGCATTTATGCATGTGTCAGGATTTTCAAACAGTATGCATTAGCTGCTCCTGTTCTTTTGCTTGGAGTCTGAAGCTAGGATATCTTGTGGGAGGCTTGTACTACTAATATGTTCTGGATACTGTTGTGGCTATTAGCAGAATATGTTGAGCCTTAAATAAAGAGGGTGCCTCTGTCTGCAGGATAAGAAGGTTTGCAGTGGGTTGCAAGAGATACCCAGGAAGCATCCTAATTCAGTGGACATGAATTCTTGCCCTGAATCTGTGTTTGGTCTACTTTCAGACATAGTGATATGACCACTTATTACAGTGAAAAGCTAATTTCAGATAAGTTGAACTTCATTGTGGTCTCAATAGTGTTTAAAGTGTACTTATTAAATGTACCTGCCTTAATAAGACATTGTAATTAGAACGGCTATGTATACAGAGTTAAAAGACAATTCTGTTAAAACAAGCCACATAACTTTAGCATATTCTTCACGAGAAGTAAAATATTTAAGAAACAGATCTGTATTACTTTAAGCAGGGACTGGATTCAAATAACTGACATAATGGAAAATATGCTACACGTAGGGAAGGACAGTGCTGGACAATAATGAAATATAACCGATAAAACTGTGCAATAGCAAGTAGAGACATCTACCACAAATAATAGCTTCAAGTATCAAAAAAAATGAGAAAAAACACAATGGCAAATTAAGTTTTAACTATTTTAGTTCAGAGCAACACAATTACAAGAAAGGACAGTATGCCACAGGCAACTAGCTCACACTTCCATAGACTTGAAAGTTACAGGGACACCCAAGTATCCCATATAGAAAGATTTTCAGTGGTTTGCTGTAGCTCACACTTTTCAGCATGGAACTGAAAAGTGCAAACTGTGAAAGACTATAGGGGGGATTCAGTAATCCTCCGTGTAGGATGAACAAAGCCCTACTCGGAGACTGCCCTCTAAGAGTATGACATCAGCACGTCATGCATATGCATGAGGGTGCGCTGACTCAACCACCTGGCTAACATGGAGCGTGTAGGGGGCATGTCAGACTGCTGAGCAGTCCAAATATACATGCCCCTGCAAGTGCCTAAATCTGCAAATGTCAGCAGATATGAGCGAGTCCTCTCAAATGTGTATATCCCCAACACTACACTCCCCCACATTGAAAAGCCCTGTACAACTGAAGTAAAATGCAAAACAATTTTTTTTAGTATTCCCGATATATCTGCCCATATTTGCACGTGTGTGCACGGGTGTGCCCATTGCTTAGCTACAGTTAGCAGTGTAGACATCGAAGAGGATAATAAACCACTTATATGTAAATTAAGCCAAATAGCAATAGCGTAGTTGTAGAGCCTTCGCACAAAGAGGAGGCATTCCCGATTTGAGTCCCACCACTCCCCTTTCCATTTTCTGTAGGAAATCCATGCATAAAAAGAATTCCTGACATTTACCTTTTAAATTTTATTAAAATGCATCGAAATGGCCCATGTAGTAGTGAACGATATTTGAAATATATATAAGAAAGTGAAACGGTCATGCATACTAATGAATGCATAAGTAACCTATCTTAAGCAATTTGAAGCACTGCTAAGCAACATATTACCAATAGTAAGCACATTTAAGAATAATTGCCAATAGCTAAGCACTGGTTTAACTAGCGCAATAGCTTTGTGTGGAGCTGCACACCGCACCAACTAGTGCAAACAAGACATGTTTTTGCGAAGCTGCGCACCACGCTAACTAGCACAATGTCGGGCAATGTCGGTAAACGTAGAGCAATATTGGGCAAAGTTGAGCAAAGTCGGCTAAACCCAGCCACACCCCCTACCAATCAGGCCAGTAGTAAAAAAAAAAAAGCAATGACAGGTCTCGAACCCGGGATAGTGTGCACCATAAAGCACAGTTCTAATCCACTAAGCCATGACAGCATTTGATGTTCATGGACTGTCAACACACATATACATATGAATCAAAGTTTACCCAGTGCTAAGCAGGTGTGCACTCAGCTGAGAACTTTCAAATCCGGCCAATCACAAATAAGTGCGGGAAATGAGGCATATTTAAACTCCATAGGTGGGAATACTCGCCAAAACTGGTTGCAGCTCCCATCTGCAGGCAGCAATGGCTGGTGTCGGAGAGGGCTCTCACTTCTGAGCACAATGGTGGGGCATTGAGGAGTCAAAAGTTATGGTTTGGCTCCTCATCCATCGTCATGATGCTATACTCCTGCAGGGCCAGTTCCAGGGCACGGAATACAAAGTGGAGGCCTGGAACCGTCTCACACATGAACTCACCAGTGCCACAGGCATCCCTCGGACTGGAGAGCAGGTTAGACATCACCATGTAGACCTGAAGAGATGCAAGCAGGACCAACTGAACCAATGGATGCAGGAGGCCCGTGGGATGCAAAATTCCCCACTACTGAGTAGGTAGCCATGGACTGAAGTATGTAAAAATTGCTAGTGTAGTCAATAGTATGGATAGGTATATGTCTCAATATCACTTCATTTACTTCACAGCTGCAGGTGTCTGTGCTGCGAATCAGCAAGCCTATGCAGATAGGCTGCTAAGGCTGTGCCACCAGGCAGGTTAGTAATTTTTCTGCATGTACTGTTATATAAAATAAGTGAGAGAGCCTGACTAAAAGTGTCTCAGCCCAATAATAAAGGTATAATAAGGCTTGAATAACCTCTCTGCGTGAACTGTTATGTAAAATAAGTGAGAGAGCCTGAAAAAGAGTGTTGTAACCCATTAATAAAGGTATAATAAGTCCTGAATTATTTCTCTGCATGTATTGTTATATAGAATAAGTGAAAGAGCCAGAAACAGAGTGTTGTAAACCATAAATGATGGTATAATACATCCTGTATAAGATGTCTGCATGCACTGTAATAACAAATAAATGAGAGAGCCACTAGAAAAGTTTGTAATGTAATGTAATGTAGTGTGTCTGTGTCACTTTCTTTGAAATGTAGATGTACTCTTGCAGTATATAAATAGTAGTGTTGTATTAAGCGCTGTCAACCCACACTTGGGTAGGCCCATAGAAAGAGTACAAAGGGAGTGCTAGTATCTCTTAATCATATATACAGTCCTCAACTGTAGTTTCAAGGCTGGCATGTATAGGTAAATCTGGCACATGAGTAGCTTATAGTTGTGTGCACTGGAAATGTCAGTGTGCTGCTAGAAATGTAGGGGGCTGTTAAAATATAACTGATAATGTCACCTGAACACATCCACATATGTAGACATATGAATATAAATAAAATACATAAATACGTAGCAGTAACATCTGCATCCTGGACAGTTTGTATAACAGATCCAGGTCAGGTACATAAGGAACTAGCAAAACACATCCCACAACGTAATGGACATTGCCTAGTGTAATAATACATGTAGGGGATATATACCTGCAAATAGGAATGTAGTGTACACTATAAGTTCATATAAGTTGTTAATGGAGGTATCTTTTTACACCCTACTGTATGTGCATAAACAATGCAATTCCACACCTCAATGGGTATGTGTAATCTCAAAACATTTGTTGCGACATATGTCCTATTGGTTTATAAATATCTGTATAACTTTGATGCATGTGCCCTGTTCAAACACCACAATCTTGGTGGCCTGTTGCCACCATTCATTCCTGCATGCTGTTGGAATGTCCACTGTCATTCAATATATGCATGTGTTATGCTTGCTGTTCAACTGTTGGAACTCTGATGTGTTGGGTTAATGTGAATATTACTGCATGCTGTTACAACTAATTTGGAATGCTGTTGGCTATATTGTCATTAAATTCACCTAAACACAGAACATATGGGAAGGCCGGTCCCAGCAGACCCACCTGTCCCACCTCAGCTGGCGATGGCACCTGGCACCAGCAGGTCCTTTGTCCAGCCCGGGACCTCCTCCTCTGTTGGCCCTGTGCCACCTTCGGGTGGAAGCGCTGCAGGGGATGGAGGCTCATCCCCCCCGTGCAAGCGTGGCTGGAGGAGTGCCACC
The DNA here is from genome assembly GCF_019279795.1 of Protopterus annectens. Lineage (NCBI taxonomy): Eukaryota > Metazoa > Chordata > Ceratodontiformes > Protopteridae > Protopterus > Protopterus annectens. The sequence continues at coordinate 450,187,867 of NC_056744.1, read as the reverse complement.
TGTCACCCTCTGAATTGTCCGGGCTGTGGTGCATATGAAGATCCAGCGTTCAGTCACTGATCACCTACCCCAGCTCGAGGCAAGAGGCATGCGACTCATGGGTGAGCCTGCCCCTCCTATGCAGCTGCCAGCACAGCCACCCTCCGAGCTGTGAAGGTGCAGTGGTGACTGCCCATGGGTGGGGATCCCAGTTCCCCACTCAATGTGTCATATTCCACCCCAGTATGCGTCTTGTTTGTCTTGTCTGTTTACCTCCCCAACCTACCTCCCAAAACATACCTACTTCCCCTACCCCACATTCCACTCTCACCTGAAAAAAAAAAATGGGCAATCTGCTCCAACAAAAAAAATACGCCCCATACATAGCTGCCCATTTTGCACAAATGTCCGCTGGACACAGAAACTGAAATTCAATTGGCAGTACAACATACTTTGTTGTCCTCACCTCTCTCTCAGGGGTGGAAGGTTTCAAAATTCCCTCCAAATTACTAGTATATGCACAGCTGGTGCTGTTAAAGAAATGGGCAGCTATACACCTTCCCTACACCCATCCTGCACATCCCGAGCTGTTTTTCCTAGTGTCTTTCCCTCTTTGTGCCTCTTTTTCATCACTTTCCTATCTCCCCATTTTCTTTTCTTTCAAAGAAATGAGAGCGGGGATTAGCGGGAGTAAGCAACTTTAAGCAGTAGTAAGCGGGTTTGATTGAGTGTGCGCATGTGTGCGCTTAGCTAAGTATTGCTAAGCGTCGCGCAAACCCGCTTACAACTGCTTAAAAGTGCCTTAGTCACCCTGCATATGAGGGGCCTTGTTCTGCTCAGCAGAAAAATAAAACACCATTGTCAGTCTCGAACCCTGGACCTTGAACACACTAGACTGCATGAAGTACCACTAGGCCACAGCAGATATACAGCAGGATATTGCTGAAATATATATATCATGCATCAGAATGTGTGAATGTAAAGGAAAGATAGGAATGCCATAACGCAAAACCTGTTCTGTGGAACTTTACCAGCAGCTGTAGTGGAATTGCATTACATGACTGTGATAACAGAACCAGACATTCTAGCAGTAAATAATGTTACAGCAGCACTTTACAACCCTCACACAGCATCATAGCAGGACAATCCCCACCCAAACATACAAAATACCTGTGTGTTCAGGGTCCAGCAAGGATGTAGGTAGGCATACTCTGAGCATCCTGTGCTAATGTCAACAATAAAAAAGCACCAACTATGCAGAAGTGAGTACATTAATATTGACATTATAGCAGTTCACAAACAGTTCATATGCCAAATGAAAACATCTCAATAACTCCATATGTATGGCAGCTAATTGTAGAAGTTGTAAAGAAACTCCATACTCCCACATAACTTCTGTTAGCATTTCTAGGAGTGAGTACAATTCTACACTGTCAACTGTGTACTGGAAGTGGCAACATTCAGGTCTGAGTACAACATACAAACAACTGTCTACAGCCTTAGCAACAGTTAGAACAAGTATACCAACCTTCTGACTTACACAACGGTGTCCACAGCAAGAAGCATGGTCCCCACTTTGGAATTCTGAAAGGGCTATGCCTACCTGACCTAGCAATTTATAGCACTGGGTTGCTATGACAGTGAGTACTGCAAGTACCACACAGCAGGCTGCAGGCAATTGCCATATGGTGGCCACCAATTGGTACAGAGGCCATCACATGCACATGTGCAGATACCTATAAAAGCAGTCTGTACTTGCTGTCCACACATGCAATCATTCCATTGCAGGTATGGAGGGAGAGAGAGAGAGAGAGAGAGAGAGAGAGAGAAAAAAAGAAGAAGAAGTGATGTAATGTAAAGAAAAAACAAATATAATGAAAACAAATTAATTAACTGAAAAAAGAAATTATATTGAAAAAAATATTGAAAAGAAAGTATATTGAAAACAAATATTGCAAAAAATATATTGAAAAGAAATATATATTGAAAGAAAAATATAGAAAAAAATTTTAAAAATATATATTGAAAAAGAAATATATTGAAAAAAATATATTTTGAAAGAAAATATTTAGAAAAAAATATAATATTGAAATAATAAATATATTGAAAAGAAATATATTGTGAAATAATAATCTATTGAAAAAGAAATATCCTGAACAGCAAAAGGTATATTGCAAGGAAAACCTATATTGCAAAACTAATATACCAGGAGATACGACAACAAATACGAACACATACAAAGGAAAGGTATGTAACAGCTATGTATTTACTGGAATGTAGTAGATGTTTATGAAGAGTACTGTACATAGTTTGAATCAACCGTATGTGGCAGCAGTACGTATCAATGCACAGATTTACAATCATTGCAATGGATTACATATTTCATGATGCATTAGCATGATATATACCTCCTGTGGCTAGGTGGTGCATTGTATCACATACAGTGTGCCATGTACTGTTGTATAGTCTTACATACTGTTTTAACTTTGTTGCTGTGCAAAACATGGTTTGATATATAGAGTGTGCCAGGCACTGTCAAGCATCGGTGGGTTGAGAACTGATATGTGGTATTGAAAGTGTGTATCTTCCGACAGCCAATAGGTTGCTATATATGGCAGTTAATTGATATCTGTACTTTAGAATGTTACATGTGCCACATGACTTGCTCACACATTTTGTTTCATTGTCTTCCAGGGTAATGTCCCACCATCATAACCCTGCATATAGCACGGCAGCGGAGGAAGCCATCACAGCGAGCCTGGTGCAGCACTATGCGCTGCTGTTCTCCAGAACCAGCCAGGACCAGCATGAGCAATCTGCGCTGTGGCAAGATCTTGTCCGTAGGATAAATGACACAGGCATGCATAACCAGACATATGAGCAAGTACGCGATCACTGCAGTGATTTAATTAGACATGTTCGGCAGTGTGCATCTGATATCCGCAGACAACAGCTTGCCACAGGTGGGGGTGTAGCCATCCACCCCCCCCCCCTCACCAGAGTGGAGAAGCTGCTCCTGAGCCAGGTGGCTCCTGGCCAACAACAACCACAACAAGTAACACATATCATCATGGAGGCTGGAGCTACCCAGCAAGCTGACATGGAGCGTGCAGGTAACATGGCATAGCTGTAGAATACTGCTACCTCTATTGGTAGAGCATGCTTATGTGAGATGTGTACTGTGTAGTTAGACGATGTGGTGCCTAGTGTTGTGCAATACTAATTATTAGGAATATAATCTGTAAGCCTGTGACTGTCAACTGTTGTACTACTGTAAGAATGTAAACACACAGTAGCAATGCCACAGTTGTTGCCACTGACAAAGTGTCTGATATCCTTGTAGGTCCCTCTGGTGTGACAGCAAGGCAGCAGAGCCATGCTGGTGAGTGTGTTATACCTTTAATATTGCTAATTAAATGTGCATGTCATAGGTGAGGTGTAGGCTATGTACACGTAACTCACCTACTCATAATGCATGTTGTGCATGTTTGCTATGAGACTATGCACATCCTAGTAATGTGGGTAGCTGCCTAAAACACATGCAATACACAGAGCATCCCACACAATTGTGGCCTGTGTCATTGGATAGGCAGAGTCGATACACATGCACACAACATACACACCTTTGTTATATGCAGTACACGTTAACATGCTACACATGGCATATTTTCAGGCACCCGCTGTAAGGTCACACTACAGTATCCCAAACCTCATCCACACAGCACACATAATATACCTGAGGGGTAGATACCTCACATGTGGCTGTGCAACACTCTTCAACACATAACACATTCATGTAAGGCAATGCCCCCTATTGGGCACCTCACAAACCCATGTAACAACTGGCCATGAAATGGTGAATGTAGCCATGGTACTGCAGTTCAGGTACAGCATGCTATGTGCTGGTCTGGCACACATTAGTAGCGTTGAGTGACCACATGATGCTGCATGATGATGGCTCATGGTACTACACCCCATCCAGTTACAGTGGCCACAGTACTACACATATCATGAATTGCTATGCACCTCAATGTTGAGTGTGTGCAGATATATGCACCTATACACAATATGCATAGCAATCACCATTTGTAGAAAGTGACACACATATGTCTTGTATGTGTGATGTTTCATGTTGCAGTTGTGTGGTAGCATGACATGTCATGGCTGGCACTGGCATGTCCACAATATGTCCTACACTCACCATAACCACTGTACAATGGCTATGTTGAGCAATGGTATTCCATCAGGTATACATGCACCACTCATCCTGTGTGTATACATAGCATGCATGTGCTACACCTGTGTCCACAATTATCTGCTAAAGACACAGATGCTCTAATCAGAAATGGATATCTATGTGACACACTGATACACACCAAGCCATAGCATGTATACCTGTGACTGATGATGCACAGGACATTGCAGGGCTTTTAATACCTACACAGCAATGTTGTGTCCATGTACACATTGCGTTCCAGGGTGAGGACATTCACTGAACAAAACACGCATGCATCAAGGCCATGTATACTGTTATTAGCAAGGGCTGTCTACACCAGGGGTGGGCAAACTTTTTGATTCGTGGGCCACATTGAGTTCTAACATTTGACAAAGGGGCTGGAACAGGAGCAGATAGATGGCATGCTTTGAAAACATCACCTCATTGGGGGAAAAATACACATCTTGGGATATGGAGAAAACATGTGCTTTAATTTCCAATGAAAATGAAGAAAAGCATTACAATATAATCTCTGACTTCGAAATGAGTCTTTAAACACTGAAAATCAAATAAATGACCATTTTATTTTAAAGCACTGAAAGTTCTGTTATCCTTCAGGATATCACCATCACTCTCCTCCTGACTGTCTTTTATTTCAAAAACGGTAGGATATGCAGATGTACTTGTCCTGTTCCTTTTATTCAATTTGTTTCCCCGGTGCCAAAAGTCAACAACAACCAGTGCAAGGACGAAACAGTTGAAGCAAGTCAGTCTGTGAAGCGTTATATTTGACCTGCGCGCACTGTTTATTTTAACAATGTGCGTATCACGGAGACACACACATTTTAATGGGAGCAGTGTTGTTGGTCTCCTTTTTTAGCCAGCGCATCAAAGTCTGGAGTTAGTTTTGTTGTGGCGATTCTCAGGATGGATCTGAGGTGTGGGTCTGTTAACTTGGATCTGTGGCTGGCTTTGTTGATGTTCATGACGCTGAAGGTCTGTTCACACACGAAGGTAGAGCCAAACAAAGCCAACATCATCTGCGCGCTTTAGATTTGGAAACGCGGCATCATTGAGTGAAGCATAGAAGTCATTTAGTTTCAGAGAGCTGAACTTCTCTTTTAAGGCAGGGTCGGACTGAAGGTTGATCAGTTCGAGCTGAAGCTCCTCTGGAGCTGTTTTGGGGTCTTGTGACAGAGGAAAGGCCACCAATTGGAGTGACTTGTCAATTTTGTCGAAATCCAAAAACCGACGGCAGAATTCTCCGTGCAGTGCATCCAGTGACTCACTGTATTTCTTTACTTTTGCTCCGGCCTCTTTCAGCGTGGCTAGTCTAGGAAAATGACTGAATGACTTGTTCAAAATCTGCCTGGAGAATAAAGCCAGCTTGGATTTGAAGGCTTTCACGTTTGTGTACATGTCATGCACAAACTGCTCCTTCCCTGCAGTTTCACGTTGAGCTCATTCAAGTGTGAAAATACGTCCGTAGCAAATGCAAAGTCACACATCCAGCTCTTGTTGCTCAGCTCAGGAAATTCATCAGTATTCCCCTGCCGCTCCAAAAACACGCCAATCTCCTCTTTGAGCTCCCACACTCGTTGAAACACTTTGCCCAAACTCAACCAGCGGACACGGGAGTGATAAAGCAGGTCCTGGTGATCCGCATCAGTTTCCTCCAGGAACGCAATGAACTGACGGTGATGAAGTCCCCATGCGCATATGAAGTTGACGAGTTTCACCACAGGATTCACAACATGATTCAGCTGTAACACCGATTTACATAGAGATTCCTGGTGGATGATGCAGTGGAGGAAAATGACATCCTGGTCAGGGTTTTCATCTTTCACTTTATTCTGGATTCTCCTCAGCAGGCCAACGTTTTTTCCCGTTAAATTTGGAGATCCATCTGTGGTGATGTTAACAAGCTTACTCCAGGGAAGCTTCATGTTTTTGATGGCAGCAGACACCCGTTCAAACAAGTCCTCTCCCCGTGTTTGTCCTTGCAGAGACTCCATTGTCAAAAACTCCTCCGTTATTTCAAAGGTTTCGTTGATTCCTCGGATAAAAATGAGGAGCTGAGCAGTGTCTTTGACATTGTTGCTTTCATCCAGTGCTAAAGAATAAAAAGTGAGTGACTTTGCCTTTTTGTTTAATCTGCTGGTGATATCTTCATCTATTAGTTCCACACGGCGAGTCACTGTCCGCCGTGATAAACTGATTTTCTCAAATTTGTCTTTGGTCTCCGGGCACAAAATACCTGCTGTCTCTACCATACATTCTTTTAAAAACTCACCCTCAGACAGTGGTTTGCTGGCCTTTGCTATTTTGAATGAAAGCATAAAACTGGCCTTGGTACTTGACTCTTGAATGGCAGTTTGACGGTGAAAAAACTTTGCTGAGCCTTCAAATTAGCTGCCAACTTCTCAGCAGCAGCTTCCAGTTCTTTGTTGAGCTTGCTAGCATAATTAGCGTGCTTTGTGGCAAAGTGACGGCTAATATTATACTCTTTAAAAACCGCCACAGTTTCTTGGCATATCAGGCAAACAGCAGATGATCGGTGTTCAGTGAAAAAATATTTAGTTGTCCACTCCTTATTGAACACTCGACATTCTCTGTCCACTTTTCTTTTCTTGGGTCCGCTCATCATACCTCTCAACCTGGAAACATCAAAAATCTGGACAAGGCCCATGAAAAATAGGTACAAATCTGTGCGGCTGTTTAACATAAAATTTGCATGCTTTACTTCTACAATGACTTGGATTTTATTTTTACACTTTATTGCACAATGCACAAACACCAATAGATCTCTGTTAAACAAAGCAAAACTGTCTCACAATGAAAATAGAGT
>NC_056744.1:449670824-449823324 GCF_019279795.1 Protopterus annectens | reverse complement strand
ATGACCAAACATTAAAGTGGAAGATGTTGTCTGTTTACAATCCACTTGTGTAATCATAACATCCACTGCTGTTCATCTTGTTTTATCTGTTTAAAGAATTACTTGCTGGTTGTGAGAACATTCACTCAGTCAGAACTAGTACTCCCTGACTGCAGTCTTAAAAATATATTTACCTAAAGTATTGGGACTTGTGCTTGTGCCCATCTCTGGAGCTTGCCAGTACTGCTAACTCCCAAAATTTTCAGGCACAAGTTGCCATAGTTTGAAGTTAGCCATGGTTTTGTTTGCAGTAAAGAATGTTAAAGTAAATCATTGATATCTAGTAGGACATGTTGTCTTGTGTTGTGTACCTTTTCAATCCCTTCTTTCCAATATTTTTCTCTTGTACTTAACCATGTCCTGTTTCTACAAGTCATACATTTTATAGCTACGCTGCTTTTGGAAATAATATGGTCTTTAGTAAATTGATGTTTCAGTGTATTAAATAGTGATGTTCATGTTTTCTTAAAAATGTGTGTGGAAGTAGACTTTTATGACGGAAATGTTTTGAATTGGGCAGTTTTGTCATTATTGGCTCATGCATTTTGTTTCATTGCCTACTGGAAAGATGTTCAAACAATAAATTTATAATGCACTCTCTAATTCTAACAAGTGTGCTGCATTATACAAGGAATATAATTTAATAAAGTCAGGAAGGTTTATCAAAGAACACATGTATGTTTATTTTGTGTGCAATGGGCCTATGATTTGAAAACAGCTTAAAGGTAATCTTTATCCACAACTGGCCATCAGATGCATTTTCTTTGGGTGTGGTGTGGGTTTCATTGCTGTTTCAATGAATGTGAGTTTCAAGGGCAGAGACGTTTTAATGCTTATCAGTTTTAATGCTTAGTCTATTTTCATTGTGAGACAATAATGCTTTGTTTAGCAGATGTCTATTAGTGTCTGTGCATTGTGCTATAAAATGTAAATATAAAATCCAAATAATCATTGTAGAAGTAAAACAGTATGGACATTAGTGTTTATGGCAAATGGGGCAAAATAGCCAGGTAATGAGACACTGGAATGGCTGCAGGGGGACTCAGGTGCCATATTTTGGTTGTCTGTTCTTCAATTTGTGTTTGAAAGCTGGTATCCCACAATTCCATTGGAGTGGGTGGGGTTGTGTAATTATGTATGCACATTTTATGTTAATCAGCATACAGATTTGTACCTATTTTTCATGGGCCTTGTCCAGATTTTTGATGTTTCCAGGTTGAGAGGTATGGTATATATAAGTTTACTGCAATTTATTGAAATGCCATAATATCGAACCCCATTCTGTCGATGTTGAAAATATCGAAGCCGAAACACTTTTGACTGAATACTAATTTTATTAAATTATAGTAATATAAAGCATCATGCAATAAAGACTTATCCTTTGTTACCATAAAATTTAACAAAAATATCCCAGACACCACCTTGTTCTAGTTCTGGAAATGATACAGGCCTGCAAAGTATGAGGAAATCAGTTATGAATGACAAAATGTGATGCTTCTTCCTTGAGAACCACTTTCAGTTTTGTAGGGACATCATACACTGCAGTTTCTAAGCTGATGAATGTCTCCTAGTGACTCAAGTATGGCCATAATTCTCAGATGTTTGTCTTCCTGTGCTTTTATTAATCTGATACAGTCACAAGATCACGTACAAGAGCAGCCAACATGCAACTCAGGTTGCCTTTATCTCAATAAGGAAAGGGCAGTGGGATAGAATGAGTGATAGCATGTCATCCTCCATGAAAATGTCAGCCCAAAACGTAAACCACTGGTTGCCACAGTCAGTTGTAAGCAGTAATCAGAGAAGGCTGTAAGGTCAACAGACACCAGGCTGAAGACCTGGGAAATGAATATATATATATATATATATATAGAGAGAGAGAGAGAGAGAGAGAGAGAGCACAATAGTTCAAGGATTTACTCAGGACTCTAGCACCTCAAGAACAGTAAATAGGTAGAATTGAAGAAAAATGGCAGAAACTCAAAACAGCATGTGTGAGGACTATAGAACAGATATTAAGCTGAGCCAGGTATGCAAATAAGGTACACAAGGAAAGCTGGTGGTGGAATGCAGAAGTCCAATAATTCATCAAAAGAAAGAAAAAGTGCAGAAAAAAGTAGGAAATAGAAAAGACAGATCAGGCTATGAAGGAATATTGTTTGGCTAACAGAGGCTAAGAGAGGAATTGGAATAGTAAAAGAATGAGTAATCAGAGGCACTCTACCAGCTTCTGGAAAGTGACTCAGCAGATGGCACAAATAAAAATCAGGTTGCAGGGCAAAGATAGAAAGATAAAGAATGTAGTCAAATACCCTTCATAAGGGATGCCAGCAACAACCTGCTCCCTGGTCCATAAGACATCAAAGGTAGATGGAAGGATTACTTTCAGCAACTTCTAAATGAAGAAAAACCCACAGAACTTATATTGCCCCAGATACAGCCTACAATGAAATGAGTAGTCCACCATATGAGAAGTAATAACAGCACTATGAAAATTAACTCAGGAAAAGCAGCAGGCTCAGATGAGGTCACAGTGGATATGACAAAGATGTTGGATGAGATACGGGAAACATGGCTCCTGAGGGTACTAACAGTAGTTTTGAGAGAAATCCGTATCCTACATGACTGGAGAATAAGCATACTTGTGCCAGTGTTCAAGAGCAAAAGGGACAGTCACAACTGTGGGCAGTACAAAAGTATCAAACTCCTATCACACTGCATGAATGCTCTGAAGAGGATGATTGATAAATGAATATGCAAAGCAGTTGAAATAAACAAAGAAAGAAAGATGGGAGATGAGCAGTTTGGGTTCAGATTAGGATACAGAACAACTGAGCTGATTTTAGAGTGAGACAGATAGTTGAGAAGAACCTAGAGATGAGAAAACAGTCCAACTGGGCAATTTTAAACTTGGAGAAAGTATATGACAAGGCATCAGAAAGCTGATTTGGGCAGTCCTGCAGTTGTTCAAAGTCCCAGAAACATTGGTAGAATTAGTGCAGGCTATGTACAAGGACCCAGTGACTCAAGTACAAATGATGCTTGGTCTCAAAATGGGTTCCTAGTGGATGTGGGTGTGTGTCAGGGTTCAGCTTTGAGCCCAATGCTGTTCATACTGGTAATGGACTTCATTAGCAAACAGACTGGAAAAAGAGATCAACAGAGTTGCTGCATGCAAACAATGTGGCATTACAGGCAGACTCTGAGCAAGAACTTCAGCAAAGGATAGGGAAATGGAATGCAAAACTCTAGGCACACGGGATGACACTGAGTACAGATAAGACAGTTGTAATGGCAGCAAATGGGAGAAATCAGAAGACTCTGAGAATTGTGATAGCAGGGGAAACATTGGAACAGGTTAACAGCTTTAAGTATGTGGGAAGGGTGGTTGTGGAGAAGAGAAGTCTGAATGAGGAGTTCAAAACTGGAATCAGAGGGGCTGCAGTCAACTAGAACAGAGTATCAGTGGTAGTATATGACAGAAGACTGCCAAAGAAGCTGAAAAGTAAGGTGTATAAAACAGTGATATGACCAGTACTATTTTATGTTTCTGAAACCTGGGCAGCAAATGCACAGCAGCTCAGGAGGGTCTATTTCAAAGAATTAAATGGCTGAGTTGTTGAAACCCATATGGTTAAGATCATATGGTCAACAATTCAGTCCTTCGAACCAATCTAACTAATATCACAGTACAGTGGGGATAAGGGAATTTGCCTTTTTCCCCACTGTAGTGTGATCCCAGAGTTGGTATATATAATTAGCAGAGGGGTGAGGGGTGTGGGGGGGGGGGCTTGCCCCCAAGCAAAAGCATTGTTTCTGCTGTTTGCATGTGCTATTAGAGTTTGTGTTCTTTGCAGATGGATTGAATTGTCAACCATATGGTCTTGACCATACTGGATTCAACAATTCAGCCATTCAATACTTTGAAATAGATCTGTTGAGGAATCTGGACATGATGGAGATGAAGTGCTTGAGATTGGTGGTAAGATTCACACTGTGGGACAGACAAAGAAATGTGAACATAAGTGCAAAAGCCAAAGTAGCTCCATTGCAGAAAAGGTCAAAGATAATAGATTACAATGGTTTAGGAGCATGTGCAGAGAAGCAGAACACAATCTGGTAAAAAAGATTTAAGACAAGAAGAAGGCAAGAGAAAATGAGGGTATCCAGCAAACAGGTGGATGGATTCTGTGAGAGAAGACTTGAGACAGTCGGGCATGAGTGTTAAAGAAGGTAGGCGAGTGGCATTGAATAGAGAGGGGATGGCGACCGTTGACATGACACCCCAACCCCTTCTAGAAAATGGGGAAAAAGGGGGCTGCTGATGATGATAATGATGACGATGACCTTATGCATGTTTCTATTGCAAGGCTGAGCTCTTTAAAGAAGTTTTCCTTTCAAAATGTATTTGCTTCAATAGTGCTGGATAACACTTTCAGCTGTGTGGAATGCTGTTGCTGAACTAATTCAAGCTGCAAAATGTTTATAGAAGCATATTTGAACCAAAACCTCAAAAGCTCTGATTCTGTGTAAAGGTTAGCTATTTGATGCTGTTTGTGTGACTTGTCAGTAGTTCTGGAAAGCCTGCAAGCAACTCAGTATTTCAGCTTCAGCTGCATTTTCAGAAGTTAAAGAATCACATTTAGACCAAGCCATTGTCTCATTCACTAGAACAGAAATAACCTTCATTCACTTAAAACTGGTATTGTTAGCTGCATATATGTAATCTGAAGTGCCACTAACCTGAATATTATTGGTTGCTGTTTGTTCAGTATTGTAAAACAAATTTTATTATAGTAGACATTGCATTAATGCTCCATCTGGGATGTTGCCTAACCCCAAAACCTTGCTGTTTAGGTTCAGAGAATCTAGTGAAATTTCTGTTGTAAATAAAATTTGAAACTATACTACACTCATTCATAGTTCACAAAAACTGCAGGAACACTTATATATGGTGGTTCAGGTTTTACCTTCACTTGGCATTACCAATGTAACTTCTCAGTACTTTTGAAACAAGTTTCTGAATGCCTCATCATCAAAGAAATAAAGTTACATTTAATAGCTAAAATAAATATACATACTGTCAGCCAGTGAGCTGGGGATTGGCATAGGGGTTTGCGGCTGGCACAATGGTTAAGGTGTTCACCTCACAGACACAAGGAGTAAAGGTTAATTCTCACCTTCAAAAGCAAATTGGCTAAGCTTAAAAAATGGGCGGCAAGCCTAGTACTTACCTATGTAAGCAAAGAAGCTATTGTTGGATTCAATGTTGTAGTGTTAATGGTGTAATTACAACCATACAAGGAGCATGATTTATATCTCAGTGTAACATTAAAACATGTTTTCCTCTGGCACTGTTTTACTTACCCAGACTTTCACCATTTATTTGGATGTTAAATTCTAACTCACAAATGTATTAAAATGCAGACATTAAATTTAGTAAAACAAGTCAGTCGCCATCTGCTCACAAAAATGAGCACATTCCTGCATAACACATAGTATCATGTTATCTACCTAAGGTTCCACCCGCCAAATTGGAGATGTATTTCATCAAGTACAGATGCTACTGCATGCCCAGTGGTGTTGTGTGGCCCAAGCCCAAAATGTAGGTCAGTTATAATACAAGGATGTGCAATATTATCTGCATCATGCATACACCCCTAATTCTTTATTGCGTTATAAACTGTGTACATGCATTTTTTATTTGAATTGTATATGTCTTCCAGTGCATTTAACATAAAATAGTTCCTCCACCCATTTTAAATATCTTATTTCTATATGAGATTATAACTTCTTAACTATATGGAATTTGGTAAGGACCCCTTCTATTAAATTCTTCACCACTTTTGTGTAGTTGTATTTGTACTGGCAGGTGAATGGGTCCAGATGAAAAAACATAAATATCAGTAAGACAGTGGGCAGGATTCACGAAGCCTCCGTGTAAGAGTTACAAGGCTTACACGGAGGCTGCAGTTAAACGGTGTGACGTCAGCATGTCATGCATATGCATGAGGGCATGCTGAATCACACCTAAGGCTAACACGGTCCATGGAAGACAGTAGGGGGCGTGTCCGTAGGCCGAGCACTGCAAACGGACACGCCCCCAGAAGAGTAAAAGTCCCGAAAGTAAACCCCCATGACAGAGCCCGTGTAAATGTGAATAAACACAACACAACACATGCCCCCACAGACTACGAACATAAAATGTAGAAATGAACATCTTATAATTTTTTTTTAAATTGTAAAGATGTTTGCCCGTGAGTGCGCTCGCTTGCGCGGGCATGCCCGTAGCTTAGCCACAGTTAGCAGTCAGTGGAAAAGCATATAAGAACTAAATATGCAAAGTAAGCCAAGAAGCAATAGCATAGTGGTAGAGATGTTGGCTGAAGAGCAGGCAGTCATGGTTCGAGCCCCCACAACATCAATTTTTATTTTTAGTGAAATAAGCACAAAACAAGTCCCTGACATACATGTACACATATAAAATTATATTTTATGTAAAATGTAATGAAATGGGCCATGTATTTTGAAGAAATGTGAGATAATAAAAAAAAAAAATGTCAGATGTGCCTATATCTGAGCTACAGTCTAACAAGTTGAGTACATCTGCCTGTAGGTGAGCAGTGTTTTAACAGGTATAGAATGAGTACCCGTAGGTGAGCAGTGGTTTAACACGCTGAAACTGTGTGCCCATAACCGAGTTGAGCGTAATATGCGTGCTGACAGCCAAATGACGCGTAAACCAGCGTAACCCGTTTGCGCGGACCTGCGCACCGCTCCAACAAGCTAACAGACGGGCAACGTTGAGCAAGCTGTAACAAAACTGCCTTTACACAGACACACCTCCTAGCCTGTGTAGACAGTCATAAAATATAAAAAGCAGTGGCCAGGTTTAAACCCAGGATACCATGCACCATAGTCAAGGTACTGAACCACTAAGCCATGACAGTTGCACTTAGAAATGCAGTAATAGCATATATATAGGAATGAATAGAAAGAGGAGCATGACAAAGCAGGTTTTGTGAAGCTGATACAATTCCAAAATGGCCAATCACAGATAAGTGTGGGAAAAACGGCATATATAAGCCCCATAGGTGGGAATACACAGCATAACCGATTGTAGAACCGACTTGCAGCCAGAATGTCAGGTGTAGGTGAGGGTAGTTGCTTCCGAGCACAGAGGTGGGGCATTGAGGAGTCCAAATATATGGTTTGGCTCCTTGTCCACAATCATGAGGCCCAACTCATGCAGGGCCAGGTCCTGTGGGGAGCATATAGGGCTGAGGCGTGGGACCGGTTGGCTCATGATCTCACCAGTGCCACAGGGATACCAAGGACTGGTGAGCAGGTCCATCACCACCATGCGGACCTGAAGAGACGGAAGCAGGACCAACTGAACCGTTGGATCCAGGAGGCCCGGCAAATGCCCAACGCCTCACTACTGAGTAAGTTACATGTAATTATTTTTGTAAGAAATTAACCTAGCTGATATTATGGAGATGTGTATTCCAATATTACTTTATTTATATTACAGCTGCAGGTGTCCGTTCTGTGAACCGTAGAGCCTATGGCGATAGGCTGGCACGGTTGCGCCACCAGGCAGGTCAGTAATTCTCTCCCTGTAACTGTACATAAATATATAAGTATGACAGTTAGCAAAAGAGTGCAGTGTAGTCACTAATTAATAAAATGTGCAAGTAACAGTGTAAGAGGGTTTGCAAGTATTGCTTGATTACAAAAGTGTGATGCAGCCTGTAATCCAAACATAAAAATGAAACAAGTCTGAAATAAAGATGTCCCACCTGTAATATAATAGTACATAACCTGCAGCAGGCTGAAAAGTACAGCTGCAGAAGCTGAGTAAAACACATGTGTGAAATATATCCCTGTTGAAATACAGAAACATGACAGAAGTGAGACTGTTGGAAAGGATTGTTATAACTACAGGTAAAACATGTCAGTAAAGCCTAGAATTAAGTACCATCCTGAATTGTAAAAATAAAACAAGTGAGAGAGTGTGAGAAAGAGTTATTAATCCACCAATAAAGTAGTAATAACTCCTGAATAAAGTATACTGCAGTCAGTACAGAATGAAATGAATGTGACAGGCAGAACCAAACAGTAACATGTGTTGAAAACGGTACCGCAGCTGGAATGTGTATCCCAAAATCTGGATATGTTGCTCTCAGTCTGCAATATGCAGATAGTATGGTTGTCTGAAATACCAAACATCCACAGTTGTCTATAGCTATATAAAGCAAATGTAGCAGGATGATGTAGCTGAACAGAGCCAGATATGAATGTGTATGAATAAAAATGAAAATGTATATTGATGTAGCAGTAACATTCCTATCACCAACTTGAAGTAGTTATCACATAAGAAACTGTAGGCAGAACTGTAGTGTGTATACATCTGCAGCTATTAGAAATGTACAGCATATGTATTGGTATTTGAAGTTGTTAATTAAATTTTCTTCACCCTATCCTATAACCACATATAATCCATTCCACGTGAAATTGGTATGTGCAATCACAATTAACACCCCTGGACATTTGTCCTGTTGGTTCATACATATTTGCATGTACGTTGATGCATCTGCCCTGTTCATACATCCAAACCTGATGGCTTGTTGCCATCAATCAACCCTGCATGTTGTTGGTCTGTGTATTGCTGTTCAAAATATGCATGTGTTATGCTTGCTGTTCAATGGTTTGAATAACTGGGTGTTTGGTTAATGGGAATACTAATGCATGCTGTTAGAACTAATTGTGAATGGTATTGTACGTTACAAACCCAAACTGTCATGACATAATGCAAAACATAGGATGACAGGGAAGGCGGGTTCCAGCGGACCCACCTCTCCCTCCTCAGCTGGCGAGTGCACCTGGCAGTAGTGCCCAGGCCGGACCCTCCTCCGGTGGCCCTGTGCCACCTGCGGGTGGAAGCACTGCAGGGGATGGGGCTCGTCCCCCCTCTGCAAGTGTGGCCAGAGGAGAACATCCACTCACCCTCCGTAATGTCCGGACTGTGGTGCGTGTGGTGGGCCCCTACACCAGCTTGAGGCACGGGTGGCACAACTAACGGGCGTGCCTGCTGCCCGGCCTACACAACCCCCAGCACAGCCCCGTCCTGGGCAGTGAAGGCACAGTGGCAACTGCCCATGGGTGGGGATATCAGTTCCACTGTTGCCATCTGTGGGCTCATGGGCTCTAGATATCCAAACATCCGTCCCCGTCAATTGTGTAAAAGCCCCACATGTGTCATACACCACCCCTGTATGCGTCTTGTTTGTCTTGTCTGTTAACCTACCCAACCTACCTCCTGAGCTATACTGACTTCCTGTACCTGACATACCACTCTCACCTGAAAAAAAAAAAAAGGGCACTCTGTACCCACAAAAAAATTACGCCCCATACATAGCTGCCCATTTCGCACACATGTCTGCTGGACATGGAAACTGTCAATTACAATTGGCTGTACAACAAGTATTATTGTTGTCCTTACACCTCTCTCAGGGGTGGAAGGTTTCAAATGTCACACCAAATTACAAACATATACATAGCTGTTGCTGATGAAGAAATGGGCAGCTATGGGCCTTACCTACATCCCTCCTGCAAAACCCGAGCTTGTTTCCCTACTGTCTTACCCTCTTTGTGACCCTTTTTTCACCACTTTCCTGTCTCCCCATTTTCATTTCTTTCAAAGAAATTAGCGCAGGTGTGTGCAAGAGTAAGCACTTTTAAGCAGTTGTAAGCGGGTGCGCGCGGAGCTGAACACCAGTGCGCATGCATGAGCTCCGCACAAACCAGCGCTAACCCGGTTACAACTGCTTAAAAGTGCCTTAGTCACTCTGAATGACAAGGCCTGTAGTCTGCTCAAAAGCAAAATAAAATCCCACTATCAGTCCCGAACCCAGGACCTTGGAAACAGTAGTCTGCATAACTTACCACTAAGCCATGACTGTTATATAAGAACATTGTGCTACAATAAATATATCATGTAATAGTAGGAATGAATGTAAAGGGAATATAGGATGTGTAGTACACAAAGCATGTCATGTATATTTACTGTCAAATGTAGTGGATTTCTATAATAGTAGTGTGTGAACAGAAACAGCCATGCTAGTTGGTAGCTAGTAGGTAATAATGTCACTGTAGCACCTTGCAAGCCACACACATACTCACAGCAGGATAATCACTGCCCATACCCCACAACCTCTTACAGCAACACATCCAGACTAAGTAATAAAAAATGTGGAGCAAAGGCCCAAAAACAGGGACACATTCCAAATATTGCTCCAACAAACTTAGACAGTTGAGAGAGTAACAGGTTTTGCATTATGCTGGATGTTTGGAAGGGTATGAAGTCTGAAACTGAAATGTTCATCACTATAGTCTGACTTGAGCCCAGAGTGATTTGCCAGAAAAAGCTGTTTATGAGATATGGACCAAAATATGAGGCAAAAATGTGGACATCCTGCAAATATCTGTACACTTGAGAGGTCTGACACTGCCATATTTGAATAGTTAAGAGCCTAGACATAGCAACAGTGACTGAGTTACAGGGATGCCCCACAGACTCCCTGTGAAATATACAAACAGTAGGCAGAAAGGTGTTACAACACATGCAATGATAACTATGAAGTACTGAAAGTATGCACCACTTGCACGTCGGAAATAGTGTAGTAATACATATGCTCATGCTAACCCACAGTCACAACTGCAGAATACCAGGCAATTTAATGGGTGTATCCCAATGATATGTACCATTCCATGAGGCAGATAAAAGATGCACCTGAGAGTCTCTGGGGCCTGCTCAGCAGCATACTCAAATACCCTAATAGATGTCAAGGCCCACACCATGGCCAGACCACACTGCATGTAGTAACACCCTAGCAGATATAGCAAGCATTCCAAGGTGTGAATGTACATGGAAAATAGGAAAGCCACAGCAACACACTACAGTCAAGACACCTAACAGGCATACAAGTAGTGAATGTAAAGGGCAAATATTGAAGCCATAGCAACAAAGTGCAAGAGCCACTGCTATATACCAGTTACACCACATGTCCCACAGGAAAGCACACACACCCACATTAACAGTAGTAGTAGTCTTAGGTGTCAGTGTACATACACACTTAGTACAGGAAACTGGAGAAATGAATGGAGAAATGTTAATCTACAACACAGCCAGAAATATGAGAGAGATACTAACCTTTACACTCACAGAACAGTATCCACAGCATACCAGCATGGTCCCTGCCCTTAAACTCTGAAAGGGCTACGCCTATCTCACATACCTTTTTATAGCACTGTCCTGGAATCACAGTGAGAACTGCAATCAGTACACAACTGGCTGCATGCAATTAGCAAATGCTGGCTATCAATTGATGCAGAGGCCATCACATGGGCATATGCAGATACCTACAAAAGCATGCTGTACTCCCAGTCCACACATGCAATACTTTCATTGCACCCTCTGGAGGTAGGGAGAGAGAGAGAGAGAGAGAGAGAGAGAGAGAAAAAAACATACACAAACAAAAACACTCATCAAAACCGACTAGAAAGCTGGCATCTGCCAACTGGAGCAGCAGCAGGACACCAAACCAAACGGCAACACAAGCAGCTGTGACAAACACAGGTAATGTAAAGTAATACTTTAAAAGTCTACATACTGTGAACCCTCCATATGTGTCATTGGTCTGTATCCATATGTATATGAAGATGTGCATAGGGCAGGGGACATACAGCAACTATCAGTGAAGGCTGTACATACATATGTATGTGAGGGCATCTATGTGCACATATCAATGTAGGTTGAATTTAGGTTGTAGTGCAATGTACAAAGTAGGTTTCATAGTTATGTATGTTTAGCAGTATGTTAGTGTGTGTATACAGTTTTGTAAACAAACATGTTGATATACCTATCTATCATATGGATACGTATGCATGTCAATATATGTATGTATGTATATATATATATATATATATATATATATATATATATATATATATATAATATGCATATATGTATACATACATAGAGAGGGATGTAGGAATACATAGACAGATGTAGATAGATAGAATATGTAGAAACATATATATGTAATACACACATACAGATATAGATATATGTAGATACATATACATAGACAGACAGATCTGACTATCTACAGATATGACTGTATATGACGATCTCACACTCCCCTGTCCCACCCCTCTGTCACTCTCACCCCTCTGTCACACTCCCCTCTCCATATCTATAGCAATATATGTACATCGAGATATATATATGTGTATATGTATACAGACATATATATATATAGACATATATATATATATATATATATATATATATATATATATATATATATATATATATATACATAGAGAGAGATGTATATATATTCTTAGTGAGGCACATGTGTACAGATGTATTGCAACAGGTGCCTGGTGACAAAGGCATGGAGTGAACACCAGTGTCAAAACTGGAGTACCATACCCCATTTCAAATCACCTACACCAGTAACCACCAGATATGTGATTGGCTGCCCACCACTGCATGTGTCAGGGTTGAACAGGGTCATAAATGTGTACAATAGTCCCCCCAATGATAGTCACAGTGGCACACTATTCCTGGAATACCTGCACATAGTATGTGTCAGCAGATATGGTGTGTCAGCTATGGACATGTAGGTCAGTGTACCCCTCCACACCACACAATGGCTGCCACGGTATGTACCTCACATGACAGCTACAGATATGGAGAAGGACACAGTGACATGTACAACACTGTGACAATGCACTCAAACACATTACCAATGCACAGTGACTGGCAACACCACAGAGTACACACATACTACCCACATAGAGGTTACCACTCCTGGATTTACATACTTAAGTCACACCCATGACAGATGTCCAACAACCATAGTAACACCTCACACCATCCACAACCTAAATGACTGCTGTGTGTCGTCCTTGACACCACGGTAGAGAGCACATGGCGGAGGTACAGGTTCCTAACCACAGATAAGACATACCCTGCAATAAACCACACAGCGTTAAGAAGCAAGACTCCCCATGAGTACATGTCACACATACCCCTGCTGAATGTTAGTCAGATAGGTAATATGCCATATGAGTCACCCTGTGTAACTGTTTGACAGGAGCAGGTACCATCACATCACATGTGTCACAATGGTCAGGGTAGCAGAACAGTATGCTGCTGTAGTCCCAGGGGCAATAGCATATTGTATTGTATTGTATTGTAATGTATTGTATTGTGTTGTATTGTATTGGTATGTAGAGGTGCCTCCTTTGTGGAGTGGAACCACTGCTGCTGTGCGCGCCAGTGTACAGGTACATATCCTGTAGTCAGGCTAGTGTTACATAGCACTTCTATATGTGTGTTTAGCTCCTCTTGGAGTTCATGTAGCATGCAACCGGGGATACCATCAGGTCCCATTGATGCTGTGTTTTCTGCTTTTCTGAGGGCGGCTCTCACCTAGACATCTGTGATGACAGGGAGGCTACATTCAGCTGGGATAAGTATGTCTTAGTTTGGGGGAGAGGGAGGGGGGAAACTTGCACTGAACCTGTCTGCCACAATGTTGCCAATATCTGTGGGTTCAGTGAATTATTTGTTGTTGTGTACTAACTATGAGCATATTGGAGTGTTTCTGACCAGGTTTCTAACATAACTGAAGAAGGCCTTGTGGTTATCTGTAGTGTCCCCAGTGATTTCCCTCTCAAAGTTGCCCATAGATGTTTGTATGAGAGAAGATAGCTCTTTACTAGTGCTGATCAGACATGCCTTCCCTTTATGGAATTATGCTCTGTCTTGCAGTAGCTTCCATCTTTTGTTATACAATCTGTCTATGGCTGGGGTCCACCAGACAGGATGCTTTCCCTTTGTGGAGAGTGTCTTGGTCTTATATGGGATTGCATGATCCATGCATTCTCAGAGATGTCCGTAGAAATCATTTGTGAAGGAGTCAGCATTGTGGGTTGTGTCTTCCACTGGTCCAGTGGGCTTAAAGGATACCATCTCAGTGTTACGAAGTGTAAAGTTTGCATTTGAAATGTTATTCACTGTAGTCGTTTGTGCTGGTGGTGGAGGTGGGATATGTATATCCAGGGCAAATAGCTTGTGGTCAGATCACAGTAGTTGATGATGTACCCCATACAGTACCTCGATACAAACCCCCAGAGTGAGGAGGTGCTTTGGACCTGAATCAGTGTTCTGACTGCTGGGGTTTGGTAGTATGTCATATGGAGTGTGCCAGGTACTGTTGCACAGTTGTTGGCTGAGCACTGATACCTGGCCATTTACATGTGTATCCACCAATAGACAGACAGATGCTATATATGTGAGATATGTTGTATCACAACAGTCGAGTAGCATGTATAGTATGTGTGCCAAATTCTGCTGACATATTTTGCTGATATCATTTTATTTCCTTTTTCAGGACCATGGCTCACCAGCGCAATCCAGCATACTCTGCAGCTGAGGATGAGGAAATACACCAGAGCCTGGTGCGGGATTATGCAATACTCTTTTCCCGCACCAGCCAGAATCAGCAGGAGAGGGCTGCACTGTGGCAAGACCTGGTCCGTCGGGTAAATGACATAGGCACACATAATAGGACATATGAGCAGGTACAACATCACTGCAGTGATTTAATCAGAAATGTCCGTCAGCATGCGTTGGATATCCACAGGCAACAGGTTGCCACAGGTGGTGGGGTGGCTACACATCCCCCACTCACCAGACTGGAGGGACTACTCATAAGTGTTGTGGCTCCAGCCCACCAACAACAACAACAGCAGCAGACCTGCATTATGATGGAGGCTGGAGCCACACAGCACCAAGACTACGAGCGTGCAGGTAATATGCCATATGTATAGTTGACTGTTGTGTACACTGGTAGTTAATGCATGTGTGAGGTGTGTCCTTGGTTTGTAGCTGTCATCATAGTATTTAATGTGCAAGTGTGATATTCTCAATATCAGCAGCTGACCTGTGAAAGGCAACTGTTGTACTACTGACCTGTATCATACTCAGTAACAATGGCACAGTTGTGCCCACTGACATTAATTTCCTCACTTCTGCAGGTCCCTCCGGTGTAACAGCAATGCAGCCTATCCATGCTGGTGAATGTGTATTAACAATACCTTTAATAGTCTTGATAGTAATAGTAATATTAGGCTCACTTAGTAGTGCTCTGTGTATGCATGCAGGTGTGTCTGTGTCTGTGTGTTGATATCTCGCATACTGAGTAGTGTGCAAGTGTGCAACTGTGTGCAAGTGTGCAACTGTGTGCATGTGTGCAACTGTGTGCATGTGTGCATGTATACAATTGTGTGCATGTGTGCATCACTGGTAACATTGTGTAGACATTGTAAACTGTGTTTCCTGTTTCCCTCCCACAGGTTCTGGTGCTGCTCTGGTGTCATGCAGCAGGGAACCTGAATCAGGTGCCACGGGTACTGATAATGATGACATCTGTGTAATGGCACAGGAAGGTGTGCCAGGGTCCGTCATTGGTCAGCCAATTGACAGTACACAGCTGTCAACCCCATCAATGCGCAGAGTCATCCTGCCAATACACCCTTTGTCACCAATGTCCCTAGGTGATGGACAGGATACAGTGGGCATTGACCAGGGTAATGTGGTATCTGTGGCACATGCTTCCCCACACAGCAGCCATGGGCATGGCCCTGAGATGGTACCACACAGACAGATGTCCAGGGGTTCTCGTGGGAGCATCCGTGGGCGTACTGCCCCTGTCAAATGTGCCCACAGAGGTCTTACAACCTCAGCTATGTTTTGAGCTGTCATGCAGGCACAGTCACGTATGGAACGGTACACCAGACAGGGTCTGAGGGAGCTGACAGCATGTCACACAGCCATGACTGACAGTATGTGTGACATTGCGGCTGCCATCCGTAATTTCACCGATGTCATAGACAGATGTTGTGGGGACATATTAGATCCGTTCCACGACTACATGTCCATAAGCCAGGGCAATGGTGGACGGTTGAGGCATTGATGTGGGCGTATGCCAGCAACAGCAGCAGCTGGCAGTCATCGCCCCATAGTGCCAGCAGCAGCCCCAGCAATGCTGGGTCTGTGCTGTCATCAGACCACCCCAGGAGACCACATGCACATGGCTCTGGACAGGCCCAACAGGGATCTGTGTCCAGTCAATGAACACCTGCTTCTGATGACAGTACCCAGTCTGGATTGGTACCGGATACGGTCCGTAGCACCCCTGCAAGGCACAGGTACCGTGTCCGTGGCCAGAGACACTGATCTGTATGACCTGGCAGGTACAGTCTGTGGCTGTCCACAAACACCGGTATATGGCAGCCATGAGGTGGAACTGTCTGCATCCATACACACATGCAAATTGACAACACCTAGGGCTACCGCATACACGCACACACTGCATCAACATTGCCCCACCTTGTACTGCTGTCCCTCACCAACACACATACACATACATGTCAATTGGTGGTATCAGTGGCAGACTCAGGCATACCAAGTTCACACCCTGTGCATATGATGAAACTGTGGCACCTCCTGCAATCTGTAACATCAGTGCAGGTACAGGTTAACATGTTGCTGATGCACAGGGTGACTACATAGACGTGTAGTAATAGTATTATGTTGTTAACAGTACTGTGTGCTGATATAATTGTGGGTATATCCCAGCATGCCTGATGCAGTAAGGGTATGATTGTCTTGTACTGTTTTCTACACCCATGGTAAGTACCATAGTGTATCATCTGCACATGTTGGCATACTGGTGGTAAGGATGTCAACAGAAGGCTACATACATAGGTAGCACAGGGGATAAGGTAATGAAAGTATTGATACGCAATGATGGGCATGTAAACTGCATGTGGCATGTTGCCCACACTGGACTCTGCAATGCGGATGTTTGAGGATGTTGATATGTGTGCAGTACTACATGACTGGTACAGGACACACAGGAGCACCCTAGCACTGCAAGCTCACATCTCATACCATGCTAGACAACCCCAACACACAAAACTAACTTTCACAGGAGGGAGAGTCCCCATAAATGTCAGGGATACTGTGGTGGCAGGACAGGTAGCATACATCCTACTAAGTATGGAACCACTGAGTGAAGGCTCAGTGTCTGTTATTTGACATGTGTATTACTACAGGTATGAGCACCTGGGTTTCCATCCGGTTATTGTACATCCTGACGGTACATGGTCTGTACACTTGTGTGTGCTGAGACTGGACCCTGGCCATCTGACCTGTGTAATTCCATGTACATGTGTATAGTGCCTGCATATTTGCACTGTTACCTACTGGAAGTGGTACAGCTTGTTTGTTGTACAGTGGACTACATGCAGCCCTGCTTACTGTAGCTTTGTTTGCATGCATGTTTGCTTGTAGTTACCTTGGAACACTGATCCCACCTGCAATGCAGATTTACAGAGCTTCTGTGGACTCCTAGTGACATCTGCATAGCTTACTATATGTATGTCCATGTCTCACTTGACAGAACGTCATTGTTTGTCCTGTTCGCATGTACGTTGCCTGTGACACATTGCATATGACTTACCTGGCATTTGACCACGTGAGCAGTCATATATGCCAGTGCTAACTAATCACAGGCACTGCACCCTCACATACTCACCTTCCGTACCTTGTTCCCCATTGGCCCTATGTGCTGTTAATCACCATGGCAATCACAATACTATGGTAGCATGTGCAAAGGTCACTTGTCAGTCACCTCTATGGTACAGTTGTGGAAAATGTGAGTCATGTGGCAATGTCACAGCTGCCACATGTACACAGTCAACCCTCTCCCCTACACATGGACATACAACACATGTATGAGATGCAACCACATATCCAAACTGGGGACTAAGCACTCTGAACCCAGTACTGGCATAACCTGTCAGGTGGCATGAAATACTACAGTGACTACAATACCAGTCTTATGTAGACCTACACTGACAGCAATCCAAACACATGAACACACTGGGGCATTCATGGAGCCTCAGAATAGCATCCTGCCTGAGCAGCAGACACCTCTGCAGCTGGCACACAGGCATACGTTAAGCTGGAACACAGCATGTGCAACACATAGCACACAAATCCTGTGTGCCAAACAGTCACAGCCTGTACGGCTAGACAACACTCCTGCTACAGTTGTGTTAGGTACCTTTATTGTCCGGTACAGGGAGGTCCCGCTCTCCAGGCTGGACAAGGTGAAGGTCACAGTGATATGCCCGTGGGGCACTATGGTCCACCACATAACACAAGCATACAGGTCAGTCAGAGGCATGGACACATATGACTCAGTCATTGTCCATGCCATTATGGCTGACCTGTGATGTACCTCCCTGGACTACATGATAGGGAACATAGAAGGGCTCTCTGAGCATGTGGCACAGGCTGGTATGACCCTGACCTTGGTTGGCATCATACCCTCACCAAGAATGCTGAAGTATTACTGAATGCTGATGAATTACTGTAGCTACAACACCCTAGCTGAAAGGTTCCTAGCATGTAGTCACTGCATTGCTATGGAACAACATGTTACCACTCCTACAACAGGTGAAAACATGCAGCACCTGTTCATCAACAACATGTAGACTATATGCCCCAGAACAGATGTGTATCCCTTGCTGCTAGGATGATACCATATACAACTCACACTGTATATACACATACCACATGCAGCACCCGCACAGAAGACCACAGTCATAATGTTATCCAGTGCAAATACCATGTATTCACATGTGGCAGGCATCAGACATGGGAACTATTGAAGGTCACAGGTACATATGTGTATTTGGCACACACATACATC
This sequence comes from Protopterus annectens, assembly GCF_019279795.1. NCBI lineage: Eukaryota > Metazoa > Chordata > Ceratodontiformes > Protopteridae > Protopterus > Protopterus annectens. The sequence goes on along the minus strand of NC_056744.1, from coordinate 449,804,422 downwards.
ATCTGTGTCCATTGCCATTACAGGTTTAATCGATGTCATGCATTATTGTGAACATCAACCCACAAACATGGGCATTCTGTGTGACAAAAACACACGGGGCATGTGTGGAATTCAAAGCCATAACTAACTGTGCTATGACAGTAGTGAGAGACGCAGTAGCAGAGCATGCTATTTGCATTATTGGGAGTTTTGCCCTCTTCTGCTGTACTTGTAGGGTGCTGACATCATCTCTGTGTAGAGATTGGAATATGCAGCAGCTGGTGTGTTGTACTGGTTGCCAAAAGGGTCAGTTCTCTCACACATGTAATTGCACACACCCTACTTCCACCCCCCACACACACACACTTGCAGGATTTAAACCCCTACCTAACTATGTTATGAAACTCAAGATGGACGCATTAGCAAAGCGCGCTATTCGCATTACTGGGAACTTTCCCTTCTCCTGCTGTACTTACAGGGTGCTGACATTTTCAGTGTTTAGAAAGGGGAATGTGCATCCTGTAGTGTGTTTTCCTAGTTGCCAAAAGGGACATTTCTCTCACACAGAATTGCACACACACTAACCCCCCTCACCCAAACACACACACTGAGCATTTGCAGGTTTCAAACCCCTACCTAACTATGTTATGACACTCAAGATGGACGCAATAGCGGAGCATGCTATTCGCATTACTGAGAGGTTTCCCTTCTCCTGCTATACTTATAGGGTGCTGACATCATCAGTGTTTAGAAAGGGGAATGTGCATCCTGTAGTGTGTTTTCCTAGTTGCCAAAAGGGACATTTCTCTCACACAGAATTGCACACACACCAACCCCGCTCACCCACAGACACTGAGCATTTGCAGGATTCAAACCCCTACCTAACTATATTAGGACACTTGAGGGAGACACATTAGCAGAGCGCACTATCCGAATTACTGGGCATCTGTTTTGCACCTGCAGTATTTATAGGGTGCTGACATCATCATTTATACAGAGGTATGTACATCTATTACTACCTGTCAGGTGGGGGATAGCATATATATGCATTTGCAGCCACCTACTTCAGGGTCAGATATGCACATCAGCACTGGCAGGTTATGTTTTATACCATGCTTCGTGACCACAGGACCTGTAACACACAACACAACCAGTTCAGACCACCCCTCCCACATCCGGGACACACACTTTACTTCCCTGGGAACAGTGCCAAGATATGAAGGTGTTCACATACACCATTCCAGTTGTTAACATCAGGTACAGGTATATTGTGTGTGGGAACTACTCAGGCCTCTACAACATTACCCTACAGCCACTACAATTTGTGAGTCCATGTGCTATGGCAGGACCACTCACCACAGCCACAAGGGGGAATACATATTGCACCTGACCATCTGCAACATGGGCACTCACTGTTCCACACCAGAGGTAGACCACCATTGTTGATATCTGACCATACCCACCTTTCCCTGGACATCCATATCCCATCCCCACCCCCAGGCAAGGTTGTCACTGCAAACAAAGTGTATTTATCAAAAGCAGACTTTGCACTTATGAAGACTGGGGTGGAAGACTTGAAAGGACCCATGCTGGGGGAGTATACAGGCCACTCTGCATAATCCTTGACAATTGCATTCTATGAGCATGTGGAAGGTTTGCATTGATCATGCTATCCCAAATATACCCATGGCTCCTCCACAACAGGACACCCTGTCAGGTGTACACCAGCCATATATGAGCTGTCCAACAGACGGAGTGAGCTAATACATTGCAGAGCAGTAGCCCACAGAGGGAGGACATCTCTGAACAGTACTGGCACGACACTTCAATCCCTCATAATCATCACGACAACGTGTTGACAGTGAAATTGTCCAGACACTGCAGATAAGGCTCCCCTCAGTCTGTTATTGACGCCCACTTACTGTTAGAGGTCCTCACCAACCCTCTTCCAGCACACACCAACAACATGGATGTGGCATAGCAAATTCAACCCCTGGGATCTCCACTGTGTCCCTGTTTGATGGAGGCACAGCACACTAGCCTCAAACGGTGCGTTATGTGACCTACTTTACAGTGGCACAGTAGCCTACTGTACTGGGGATGCAGACGCCAAGCACACTCTGGCTAAGCTTTCATTCCCTAGGGCAAACAGCCTAGTATTGACCTCTACACCCATATGTTTAATTGTCAAATGCACATTATTTGTTGCTGATAGACTGTTTGCAGGTCTTTATTGCCATAGCATTCCCTGTTTCTATGAACAACTTGTGTATCTGTGGAAGATGTTTGAATATGAGAGGGATCCACTATATCACTTATGTCTCTGTAGTCATTTAACTGTGTGCACTGGGCAGATTGCTGTAATGTGGTTGGTTCCTGGAATAACATGTACAAATACCAGATATGTGTGGCCAACTGCTAAACTGAGATATGGCCTAAGTGTGTGAGCATGCCCAGTTCATCCTTTCCATGGCATGTTGTCTGACATATGTCTCATTTATCAAAGTGTGCGAGCATGCCCAGTGTGAGCTTTCCATATGTTGAACTCTGCAGTCCACCACATTTGTGGATGAGTGTGAACTTCAACAATATCTCACGTTTATGGTTGTGTGTTGGGTGTCATGTTGTGTACTTACTGGCCAACTGCTTCGTGTCTGAACACAACAGGGATTATACTGTGCCTGCAGGGTTTGCATGGGATACTTTGCATACAGTTGTCAACATCCTTTCATACTGACCTAACACTGTAGTACCATATAGTGTACTGGTTCAGTACCTTCACTGTGGTGGACAGTATCCTGGGCTTTAGTCCTATCACTGCTTTAAATTTTCATAGTGAGCACAACAGACTGTTTAGGGGCCAGTTGTGCACATATGACCATGTTGCATTATGTTCAGATATGGACTACTTAAACCAGGCTTGTCCAACATTGGTAGTGTATTCCACAACATAGGTGGACATTGGCAAACACTAGCAATGTGCCCTAAGCCATTTCCAATGCTAGTCAGAGAGTGTGTTTGTCCTTCGACACACATTGTAACTGGAGTTTGCCATGACATATGTCATGGTTAGTATACTGTGCCTCCGTCTACCCGTGACATAACAGTGATACCCAGGGTAAACCTACCATCTCCCATCCACTCATCAAGATTCCTCTTGAGGAGAGTCGATGGGTGACTCTCTGGCTAACCTGTACTGGGAGTTTACTCAAGAGTGGGGGTGGCTTCTGTGTTATGGATCATTCAGTACAGCTTGTCCTATGTATGTCAGTGCTGGGGTTCAGGTCTCTCATGTGCATAGCTCACTGCCATTCAGATTGTACAAGGTGCAGCATGTTCATTGATTCCAGCTTGGACATGGCTTTATACATCAGGCACAGCTTGCCTCTGGGTGGGCAGTATGGCAGTGTGTGGAGCTGCAGTTTGTTTAATCAGGCAACACATGGCATCTGTTCAAGCTCTTTGATACTCCTGGTGAGGTACTTTTGGGGTCTTTCCAGTTGATGGAGGTGTCTGCTGAGGTACATCCCACAGGGGCCATTGTAGTCAATTGTGATGCTGATGAAGGATGACTGCAGAGCCACAATGACCTCCCTTGATCTAGATCTGACTACCTTCATGATTAGGTGGGTATATGGTATGTTTCTGTAACCACTACAGCCACATGCTTGTCCAATGCAAGATATCTATCAACTTGTGTCCCCAGGTCTCTTATTACATCTTAAGTACTTAATGGGTTAACACCTATGTGGTAATTGGTGGGCACTTACTGTATATCCACAGGGGTTGACTATACACTTTTCTGCAATTAGCTTGCTGACATGGCTATGGCACCAGTTGTCTGTTTCTATGTGGCCCTTTTGTGGGATGCTTGTGTCAGCTGGAGGGTCAGATATGGTGGCCAGTTTGTAGTCCTCTGCAAACTTGTTCAGACACAGTCCTTCCATGTTGGCCTGTACCTATGGGACATATATACCAAACAAGGGAGGTCCCAGGACCGAGCCTTGTGGGAAGCCAGTTGTATCTGATTTGTAGTCTGACATGGCTGCAGCATTTCTGACCATGTCAGTTCTGTCCTTGGTCTGGTTTGCAACCCCTCTACTGACATAGGGGTTTATATTTAAGCTGGTGAGCTTATCTATAATGAACATTGGGGTATTGTATGGAAGCCTTTTGCAAGGTCCAGCTAGGCTGTGTGGACCACATTCCCCTCATCAATGACCTTAATGACTGTTTCAAATGAGTCAAACATGTTTAAGGGGCAGGATCTGCACTTAAGAAAGCCACACTGGGTAGTGTCCAGTGTCAGTAGGTCCCCAATATCTTTATGTCTGAGGTACATGCTGATCCTTTCCATAGCTTTGCAAACCAAGCTTGTCAGCATTCTGGGGTGGTAGTTTGCAGTATCCATTCAGGCAACACCTTTGTGGAGAAGGACCACTGTTGTTGTACACTGCTCTTTGGGTACATATCCTGTGGTAAGGCTGACATTAAGCAGTAGTGTTATTTGGCATTCCATTCTTCTTGGAGACCATGTTGGACTCAGCCCAGGACACCATCTCATACCATTGATGCTGTGTGTTTTGCTTTGTAGATGCTGGCTGTTACCTCAGCATCTGCAATGTCAGGGGGTCAGCACTCTGCTGGGATAGATATTTTGCATTTTGTGGGGGGGGGTTGCACTGCAGCTGTCAGGTTGGATGTTGGCAATATGTGTGTGTGTTTGGTATGATGTTTGTAATATTTGAGTGATTCAGAGCATATCTGTGAATTCCCAACATGGTTCCTACCATCAGTTAAGAAAGCCTTGTGATTATCCTTAGTGTCCTGTACAATTTGTATCTTCATAGGTTCATAGGTTCATACTAGGCTATCCGCCCTAGGGCATTTCTAAGCCTAGTCAGAGTGTGTGTGGCTTTCGCCACCCCTTGCTATGTGAATATTATGGCCATTTATGATTTACTTTACTGTGCCTCTGTCTGGACGTGACACAGTGAAGACCCCCAGTGTACATCTACGATCATCCATCCACTTAACAAGATTCCTGTTGAAGAGAGTCAGTGAGGGGCTCTGCCTAACATGGAGTGGGATTCCGTTCCAAGGTGTAGGGAGCCTCTGGGTTATGTATCTGTCCCTCCAGCACATCCTATTTCATTATGTGTTGAGGTTGACATCTCTCACTCTCACAGCTCCGATGGATTTGGGTTTTCTGGGGTGGAGCATGTCCATTACTCCTGTGTTGGACATGGCCTTGTACAACAAGCATGCAACGCCTCTGCATAGGCAGTATGTGACTGCATACAGCTGGGGTGTCTACAGCCAGGCAGCATATGACAAATATTTGAGACCCTTTATCCTCTTGGTGAGGTACCTTTGAGGTCTTTCTAACTGCTGCAGGTGTCGGGTAAGGTACATCCCAAATGAGGCATTGTACTAGATTATGGGTCTGATAAGAGAACAGTATAGGGGCACAATGACCTCTGTTGACGTAGATGTGAATCCTTTCATGATACGGTGTCCAATATAGACAGTCTTCCTAGCCACATTGGCAGTGTGAGTGTCACATGACAGGTTACTGTCCACTTGTGTCCCTAGGTCCCTGATTACTCCTTCCATACATAATGGATTACCACCTATGTGGTAATTTGTGAGTACCTTGTTTGGTATTTGGTGAGACATTCATACTGTCCAGTGTCTTCAGGACGGCTGAGTGGGGTTCCTGTGTGTGAGAGTGTGGTCTGTAGCATGCTACAGACTGTACAGCTGTTTTGCCTACGGTTAGTTGCACATGGGTGGTCTCTGATGCTTCGTGCATTGTCAGTTACCTGGACGTGTGGGTGTCTGTGCTGAATATGGATACTCCCCCTTCTTTTATGTTTTGGTCCAGGTTTTGGGGTGTTCATTTGCTATGTGACAGTGGAATTCAGTATCCTAACACTCATTTACATCAGATTGCCTACTAATACTTAGTTACATGTCTTAGACTCAGCTTCCCCCCTTAGCAACCACTAAACGGTGGCCATGTTGTTTTTGGTCTGCTGGTCCCTGCATTGTAAATCCATGTATTGCATAAAACCCACATTTGTGGGTTTATAACCTTCATTTTTATATTTTATATAGCGCAGCCCGTTTGCATGGGGCTGCGCTGTGTTTAAACATCGCCGAAAAAAAAAATATTTATTTCTCATATTTGCATCGGGGTACCTTGCCAATGGCCACATATTTGGCCATTGGCATGCTGCCTGACACATATGCACCCTTTATTTGGAGCTGACATGGCTCCATTGTGTTATTTGCAGAAACGTACTCAGTTGTCAACTGAGTACATTTCTGCAGCTAAAACGGCTCTTACAAGGGCTGGTTTGGGCTTTGTGGATCGCTACTCTACCTCATTTGCATGCCTTTTGGCTGCAAGTGAGGTGATTAGCATATCCACGCCCAGTCCGTGTAAGAGACGTTTTAGCTGGTCTCTTACATGGAATTTCGGGCTGTTCCTGGATCGCGAGGGCTGCATGGAGTCTTACACTACTCTTAGACTCCGTGCAAACCTTCGTGAATCATGCCCAGTGCTTCACAAATACAAGGATTTCCAGCTAACACAACTTCAAAAATATCCCCAAGATATTGTTTCTCTGAAGTTAGTTTGGCTAATGGCATGTGTGTTACAGTCTGAAAGTATTCAAAAGGATAATAATTTTGTTGACAAACTCCCAAGAAATGAAAAACATATAGATACATGAGCAGTAATGGTCCCTCCATCATATTTCTGCTTTTGGTGGTAACTCATAAGAAACGAAAAGCACATGCATAAGCAGTTGTGTTCTCCCCATAATTTTGCTTGATGCTATCTTTGCCTGTTGCCTTTGTGCTATACATTTGTATTTTATTTCTATGCGCAGCATCTTGGGTCAAAAATGCCTAGCAGAGGCTTTCTACTCTGTGTGTGTGTGTGTGTGTGTGTGTGTGTGTGTGTGTGTGTGTGTGTGTGTGTGTGTGTGTGTGTGTGTGTGCGCACATGCGTGTATTCACGTGTGCATGAGTGTATCTGTTTAAGTAATATTGCTGAACTTCTATTTTCTTTTGCTATGGGGACTGCTATCGTCTTGTTCACATTTTGTCCCTCCTACAACTCATTAATTTCAGGTTTCTGGGGTTTATACTTTCACTTTCCTCAGGGGATTTTCCTGTACTTTGATGGATGCTTTTTACTGTTTCTGACTATTAATGTACTTACTTTTGCGTTTTTAGTGCTTTTACTACTACAAAATGTATTTAATTTGTGTCTCACCCATGATTTCAGTCTTGTTTTTTTTCTTTTACATTGTTATTTTATGTAAATTTAATAATGCATTTCAGATGGGAGTATTTCTTTTTTAAGTGCTTCTATGTTTGATAGTTTTTCCCTGCTAAACGATTTTCTAGATGGTTGCAGTTTTCTGAATTTTGAGGCATGTGAGGGAAAAGAGATATGTGACTGAATTTGAGGTCTAGGTGGCCTAGAGTAATTTTCTGCATTGTGGTAGAATGATCTATATGAATAATTAGATTTCATCCAATCTACATATGATCATTTCAATTCAAAGCATTTAAAACCTAGGGAAGTTGCCAGGCCCACCACTAATGTCACAAAATACAAAAATATTTTTGCATGCCTCCCTGTATCCCCAATGTAGGGACAAGCCCCCACATTCCCAAAAAAGTGTATGCACACACACACACACACACACACACACACACACACACACACACACACACACACACACACATACACACACACACATAGTCACACACCAATTCTGAGACTGCAAAAACTCAGACAAGAGGAAGAAGTGAGGGACTGCAAACTGGGAGCCATTATAGAATCCCCAAATGATGTGGATATTCTACAAAAGGGCCTTACTGAGACAGATGCTTGGTGCCAGAGCCATGGGCTCAAGCTTAATGCCAAGAAATGTATAGTTATCCACTTTGGGAAAAAACATGTACCTAGGAATTACCACATAGGTGGCAGTACACTAAACACTGAAAGTGTGATGAGACACTTAGGGACACAGGTGGACAGTGGTCTCACCTTCGATAACCACATCGCCACAGCAGTCAGGAAATTCTTCTATGTGGCACACCTCATCACTAAGGGCTTTTTATCCAGAAAAAAGGAGGTCATTGTCCTACTGTACTCATCCCTCATTAGAGCCATTATAGTGTACAACACCCCGTTTGGTATGTACCTCACAAGACATCTGCAACAGCTGGAAAGGCCACAGAAATACCTCACTAAAAGAATCACAGGCCTAAACAGATGCCCTATGCTGACCATCTAAACAAACTCCAGCTATACTCTGTGGCATATCGTCTACTCAGAGGCGATCTCTGCTTAACATACAAAGCCATGTCAAACCCTGAGTTGTTGGACATGCTCCACTTAAAGAAATCCCAATCCCTCAGAGGCACACGCTCCAGGGATCTAAACCTTGTCATCATAATGAACAAAACATGCTGGAGGGATAGGTTCCTGACCCAGAGACTCCCCATACTCTGGAACAGACTGCCCATACATGTCAAGCAGAGTGCTTCCTTGGCCCTCTTCAAAAGGAACCTTGACGATTGGATGGGTGATAGGAAATTCACCCCAGGGATCACGTCAGTCACCCTGCTAGACAGGGTTCCAGGGAAGTAAATATAGTGGGAAGAAATATCCTGGGAATTGTTTGGCTAGGCTTGTATAGGCCCTTGGGCCAGTAGCCTAGTACCAACCTATAAACCTATGAAAATGCAACATTCGCCTTTTTGTTGTTCTCTGCAATGACAGGATGCTGGCAGTCTTCCAGATTCAATGCCTGGAGAATCAACTATCTGACCAGTGACAAACAGTATGGGTTCCATAGAACAGATATGCTGCACAGAAAGCTAGAAGTCTAATCTTTTCCCATTTTATAAAATGCATTATACTTAATATTTACCCAATCAGTATTAGAAGGTGTTATCCAGAAAGACAGCCATAATCAGTAAACAATGCATTATATGTCAAGAAACTGAGTCAGTTTGTTACCCTCAAACAGTGTTATGTTTGATTACAAGTGTTTTTACTAGTCTGATCAATTTATAGACCTCTGAAATGGAATCGCAATATGAACATTTCTTGCTTCCTGAAGATAAATGCAAATTAAATTTGTTTGATATCATCACAAGATTACATAGAAAAATAGGCATGCTAACAGTGTTATTTCCTGGGCTGCTGAGTTAAAAATCAGATATTAGAATGTAGTAATTAGATGACTGTGCTGGTGCTGCGGTACCATTGTCGCCTCACAGTAAAACGCTGTCCAGTTTGATTCTCAGCTAGAGTGTCTTCTGCGTGGAGACATGCGTGAATGGGCATACCTTCGTTGAAGGCTGTGCATCAGGGCTGGTAACTCGGCACGTAAAAATCAACTACCAATAATTAGCGGACCGGAGTTCTGCTGTGGTGACCCCTAACCAGGAAAAGCCAAAAGACACAAATTAGATGACTGTGCTGCATTTTACTATGTTTTAACAAGGAAAGCCCCGCCCTCAAATCTATATAAATAAAAATTACCTGACCTATAGTTCAAATCCTAACAGGAAGATTCATTCAGAATATTGATTCTTCTGAGTAACCAACGAAAGAAGCTAAATTAATATTTTTTGATCAACAAGTTAAGCATGCCCACAAGCAGCTTCCAAACTGCATTGCAAGGACATGTTTGCAGTAGCAGCCATACTATCTAGTCTTATATCTCAACAGATTTAGAATATTTATGTAGGTCAACTGAACCATAGTACTGGACTGGGATCTACAAGTTTCCTCACACTGCTTAGCTTAGCAGGGTCCTGGGTCCCAAGATGGAACTTAACATTTGTCTCCCACAGAGCCTTTGATTAATCCACCCCATCCTAACCAGCCACCTTCTAATGCAGATGTCTTGATTTTATAGTTATAAGCAACTAGTGCAGCAATAGTGTGCTTACTAGAATATGGTCTTTTAACCCCTGCTACCCAAAATTAAAGCCACCACAAGACTGATTACCTAACATAGATCTCTTTCAAAAAATAGCTGTAGCTCTACAACATATGTATTTATTATTTATTTATTTACTGGCATTTGTTTACTGAAATAGTCCACTGGACCAAGAAGAGCCTGTTTTCAGTGAGGACCTGGGGAGAAAAGCTCTACAGAAAACATACACAGAATAAATAGATAAGCGTTATTACAAGGTTAAACATATAAAACTACAACTTCCACATCCTACCAAAGACAATTAAACATTACCAAGATGCACGATAATTCTTATGACTTTTGTCACGGCAGCAGTTCTTCTCTTATGGATGTAGAAACACATGCAAATTAATTAGCTAGCCATGCCATAACATAAACCGCTGTCACTTATATCAGTCTGCCAAACTTTTATTACTGCAAGATTTAACATTAATTCCAGATATACAAAAAACATACATCTATGCCCCCTTGCTGAAATTATAATGTATGAGACATTCATTTATTAAAAAATGATATGTTTGCTTCATAGATTAGTATTAAGCTAACTGCCCTTGCGAGCAATTGTTAAGCCTAGTCAATTATCCTTTGGGAGATTCAAACCCCAAATCTTGTGCTTATAAGGTAAGCACCTTAACCATTTGACCACCCTCCCAACCAACTGCTATTCATTGAATAGACTAATCAGCTCAGGTGATATAGACCTAATGCTAAATCCACAAACTCTTTATCATCTTACTATCATTAAACAAAATCAGTATTAAAACAGTTTATAGGGGAGGAGCTATGGTCAAAACCATAAAAACTGTAAATTTAATTAAATACGCTGCCCTGGGTGCCAAACCATCATTATGAGAGTCCAATCAAGACAAAATGAAGTGTAGAAGAAAAATAATATTTCTATGCATTGGCTACATGACAGCTTACTTAATATCTAAATGGAAACAAAAAGGTTGTGAGGCATGAAAAAATAAATTACTTTTTAAATACATTACTAGAATGCCAGTCAAAATAAAGTATAAGAAAGCAAGCAGCACTCAACTCAAACCACTTCTCCTTGCACTGAAGTTCTAATTCTAATTTATATTCAGCTTTATTAAAGTACCAAGTAACATGCTGAAAGCAGCAATCTCTGTGATATCCTTGCTTGTAAAAATGTTTCTTATCCAAAACAGACCTGCTGCCTGACAACTATCTACTTGTTTCATGGGGAAAACATGATCAAAGTAAAAAATGAAAAGCAAACAAGAAACAAGCTCAAGATACATGGCTTAAAGGATTATTGTACATGTAATGGACCACACATGATAGACTGGCATTATGTTTGATTTACACCTGGTAAAGCCTGCAAAGATGACTGCAAGTCTCCAACAAATGTAATGAGTGTCTTAAAATAATGTAATCCTGCCCTTTCTTACAAATACTGTCATATGCATTTCAATACCCAAGGCTTATACATTATCTAGTTATGTAAGTATTCTCTGCATGGCAACAACAGAAGGCTTTCAATGTTGGCAATTCTTTAACAGTATGCTTATTAAAGCTTACTTGCATCTTACAATCTCAGACAAGCTTACCTGATGGTCATTAAAGCATTGCTACTTAAACACAGAGCAACAGGCACTTTCTGAGTAATAATAAGCATAAATCAATAGTATAAAAATATGACAGAAACCAGAACATTCTGCAAAATCAAGGACAGAATAAAAGCAGCACTTGTGTCTACCTTGGATGGGGAGATACTCTGCACATTTACACTGCGTATCTGCTCCTTGCCTTGCTTGGACACATCCAGAGTCACTAAATGGGGGAGTGGGGTGCAACATGTATGTCACAATTTGAAATGTCTCTGGCTGACTGTGATAGCCATGACACATTATTCATACCTCTCAACCTCAGAACAAGAAATATGGACAGAGCCATACATAGAAGTGGGACAAAGGCCCAAAAATAAGGACAATTTTTAAATATTGCTCTTATAAACTTAGAAAGATAATAGAATAGTAGGTCTTGCATTAGTATGAATTTTCTGAAAGGTACGAAATCTGAAACTCAAATGTCTGTCATTATTTTCTAACTTCAGTCTTAAATGATTTGCCACTAATTTGCCAAAAAACACAATTTTATGAAAAATGGACCAAAAATGTGATGCAAAAATATAAAATAGCCACACAATACAGCTGGGAACCTGTCAAAGAAGGGACACTTTTTAATATTAGTACTGCTAACTTGAGCAGCTGACAAAATAAAAGAATCTACATGCATTTCTGAAATAAAAGTAATCTATAACTCTGATTATTACAGTTATTTCTTAATTGTAAACCCTCCATGTTTTCTTCCAAAATTGCCATTTTGCGGCGGGATTATAAGGGGAAGAGCAACATTTTGAGCCAAAATCGGGGACAGTTGAGAGGTTTCGATATGCCTAATTCTATAAAGCAATTTATTTGCACGTACCTCTCAACCTGTTAATGCAGGAAATCTGAACAAGGCCAAATATACTGGGGGAACATATAAACAGTACTATAAGTTGTTGTATAAACTGAGACAATTGATAGAATAACAGGTCTTGCTTTAGCATGCATTTTTCTGAAGGTTATGAAGTCTGAAACCCAGTGTCTGTCATTATTTAGTGACTTAATTCCTAAATTATTTGCCAGAAAACCACACATTTTATGAGGAACAAACCAAAAATAAGAAGCAAAAATCTATTCATTCTGTGAAAATCTGGACAGTTGAAAGGTATAATTCAGCCGGGGCTGTCTTTGAGTTTGCTGCCCTTCCCCCTCACAAAATCATGGTCGAATGGAGCCTCCCCTCTGCAGCTATTCAAATGAGCCATTACTTGGCTATTTCACCCCATTTACCATAAACACTAATGTGCATACTGCTTTACTTCTACGATGATTTGGACTTCATTTGAAAGTTTTATTTTGCATTTTACAGCACAGACACTAAGACATCTGCTAAATAAAGCAATGCAATCTCACAATGAAAACAGACTTGGCATTAAAACTTCTCTGCCCTTGAAACTCACATTTATTGAAACAGCATTGAAACCCACATTCAAAGAAAATACATTTTGTCAGTGGCAGATAAAGATTAACTTCGGGCTGTTTTCAAATCAAAGGCCCCTTGCAAACGAAACATACATGTAGTCTTTGATACACCTTCCTGATTGTATTAAATTATATTCCTTGTACAGTTGTTAGAGGGCATTTTAAATTTGTTTTGAACATTTTTCCAATAAACAATGAAACAAAATGCATGCACCAATAATGACAAAATTGCCCAATTCAGAACAATTTTCCAGTAAACAATGAAACAAAATGCATGCACCAATAATGACAAAACTGCCCAATTCAGAACATTTCTATAATAAAAGTCTACTCAAACTTCAACAGTCCACCAGTATCAGTAAACATGCACAATCTCTGAAGAAGTAAAAGTCATCTAAATAATTCCACATTAAAGAAATCAGTAACTAATGAAGAGGTTGCTGCTACCAAACAATTTAATTGTTTCATCTACAAATAAAGTGCCTGTTGCTCTTGAGGAACAAAATTGCCTAAGTTGCATTAAAAAAATGATAAGCTAGTAATATTGCAATAGCGAATGGATGGCAAACTGATAACAGTTTCATAGTTACTAGGTATCTTCACCAAAAAAGGACTGCAGCATCCACCCCTTTTACAATATAGTACAAAATGAGCAATGCATTTACCTACTGTGGGCGTAGAACCCACAGCCTTCTGCATCAAGATGCAAGCACACTACTTATTGTGCTAGTAACAACATAAGCAGACTTGCCATAAGCAGCACTAAACTTTTGTTCCCCTGCAGCTCTCAGCTTCTTATAAAATCTACTTGACACTCAGCTGCATCTCTGAACTTTGCAGCACAAGAAATCTGGAAAAATCCAAAATTTAGGGGAGGGGGCAAAAGACCAAAAAATAGGGACACATTTTAAACATTGCTTGTATAATGGTGGAAAGTTGTTAGAATAAAATGCTATGTTACCACCATACATTTTACTGCCAAGTATTGAACCCAGGACTCTGTGCAAAACAGTCAGAGAAACATACCACTATGCCAAATCAGCTGTTTCATGAACAAAAGGAAAACTGAAACTTAAATGGCTACCATTTAGTGAATTCAGTTCTCACCATAGCTGTCAACATCTTAGCGCAAAATACCTGAACAAAGCCAATAATGGGGGAATACAGCCCCCAAACATATTCAGTGAGTTCAGTTATCACCATAGCTCTCAACCTTGGCACAAAAAACCTGGACGAAGCCAATAATGGGGGAATACAGTCCAAAATACAGGGACAAACATCCATTGAGGGCACCAGAGCAAACCCACACAAACACAGGGAGGACATGCTGACTCCACACAGAAGGCACTCCAGCCAAGAATCAAACCAGCCAACTTGCAGCTGTTAGGCAACAATGCTACCACTGCACTACTGGCTGTGTTAAGTAACCAAATTGAAAAAAAAACACAGATTTTATAAGGAACAGAACAGAACAAATATGAGGCAAAAATCTGCAACTGTTTACAAATGGTGGTGGGTAGGGAATTCAGGCTCTTGGGACCAAGGTACAGGGTTCAAGCCTTATTCTCTACCCACCACCATGTAGCAACTGGGGCATTTCACACACACACACACACACACACACACACACACACACACACACACACACACACACACACACACACCATGGCAGCTAAGTCCTCTGCAGCAGCCCGATCACTTGTCTGTCCTCCATAACAGCCCACACAGGCTGTTCTGGGTCTCCCTGTGAGTAGGCTGGAGCCTCCAGCCTGTGGGCAATGCAGCCTGGTGTTCTTTGGCTGGCAGGGCGGAGTTCCCTGCCTTCCCTATCTGGACTGCCTAACACAGCAGTCAGGAATTAAGCATGCATGTGTGGAGTTCCGGGATTACTTGTGAATTTTTTTTATTTTCTACAGTGGGGGGATTTTATTTTATTCTTTTTACAGGTGGGGGGGCTGCAGTCCTATAGCACAAGCCGTCCCTGCTTAGAGGTTGAAAGGTATGCATGCTAGATTAACTAGAACTGATCCAGCTAAACTAGTCCTCCTTGGAAAGTACAGAAAACCTTGTAATGCAACAAGTATTAGTGAATGCGTAGAGTGTGTTACAGTTTGTTATCATCAACCTGTAATGACTCCCACTAGAAATTAAGAAAACACACTTTGAACTGAGTAAGATCTAAGATAGCAAACCATGTTTCTGTTTCACAAGCCTAGAAACTCTAACAGTAGTCATCTACCAAGTTTTTCCTGCTGGAACTTTACTACCAGTCTTATTAAAACTATCATTTAAGGGATTACAAAGCCCAAGGATTTGCTTCTGCCTAGAAGTGATGGAATTGAACAGAACCAAGTGGTTACGCAAGCAATAATGCCCTCCAGGGTGTGTGCTAATCTGTAATTAACGCCCACCCAGGGGTGTTATGAGGCCTGATGCTGCAGGGACATTGGAAGGGCATTAATTACACATTAACACACACCCTGAAGGGCATTATTGTGCTTAGAGAATGGGGTCTCTGTAAAAGTGTTGTGTTTTACTAGTTTATTTATTTTTTTAAATATTATATTATTTATTTTACGTATTTTTAATGTAAAATAGTTCCACCGCCTATTGTTTTAAACTTGTTGTATTATATATTAATGGTGTTAGAGGAAGCATTTTGCATCAAAATACATAAAATAAATAATATAGTACTTAAAAAAATAAATAAGCAAAACACAACAATTTTAAATAGAGCCCATTCTCTCTCTCATACACACACAACACAGTCTCTTCTGCTTTCACGCATGCATACATAGACACACACAGTCTCCTCTGCTTTTATACATGCATTCACACACACAAGATCACTCTCACTCTCCCTCACTCTCTCACACACATACACACAGTCTCCTCTGCTTTCATGCATGAAGTCACTCACACACAATCGTTCTCACTTTTTTTTTTTTTTTTTACACTCGCTAAACAGCAGAACCACTGCTTAATGAGTGTAAAGTAATGGTGGTTGTTATTTATTTATTTATTTTTTTGCAGTCTGAGCTCCATGGCAGCTTGATGTGCTACCGTGAAGTAGTGGACTCACTTGTCAGCGGGCAAAACGTAGGCAATAATACACATGCACACTTTTTTATTATTTTATTTTGTACTCACCAAACAGCAATAGTGCAGCTTAGCGAGCGTAAAATAATGGTAACTGTTCTGTTTATTTTCAGTCTAAGCTCCACGGCATCTTGATAAGCTGCCGTGAAGTTGCAGACTCATTTTTCACTGAGCATTACTTATACATTAATACCCTGTTGGAGAACACCCATTCACCAATCAGAGTACTGATGTACAGTAAGCCTATTTTCTAATTGTACATTAATACCCTGCTGGAGAATGTTCGTTCTCCAATCAGGGTGCTGATGTACAGTCTGCTCATTCTCTAATGTACTGTAGTGGAACTCAGTAAGCTGGACAAATGAAATCACAAAGAACATAGTTTTTAGGATCAGGGAAAGGTACATGTCATGCATCCATGTAAGGATGTAACAGCAAGAACAAGCAGGGAAGTAAATACTGTGAGAAGAAATAGCCAGGGAATTGTTATGGCTAGGCTTGCATAGTCCCTAGGGCCGATAGCCTAGTACCTAGCTATGAACCTATAAGAACAAATAAGCAACAGCTTAACAAACTCATAAAAAATACTCATAAAGAAAGAATACAGTATGGACAAAACACAAACATGCTGACGATGAAGCACATTAAAACATCATTCATAAGCTATTTAGAAAATGTTAACATTTTTTTTCAGAGAAACAATGCAACCCTATACATCTCTGCAGCACCAAAATCTTACCAACCCAGCACTGCTCTGAATTGGCAAGAATGACTTGCTGGTTAAACACCGAAAACATTATATAGATCCATTTACATTGTGATCTGATCTAGATATTGTCAACATGTTCATTTCTGCACCATCATTAACATGACATTAATGAGCAAATTAACAACATCCCACTCCACAAATAAGCCTAAGACAGAGATGTGACAGAATTTATGATATCCACAGTAAACAGTATGTGAAATAAAGTAAAAAGCTATTTAGAATTTGTAAATGTGAGCCTTATTGAGGCACCTACATTCATTTATCTGCTGCAATCCCTTGCCTTGCCCTTCACTGTTTTCAAAGTTTTTGAAAAGACGCAATAGAATGTTTTTATAAAAATGAAAGTAAAAAAAGTCACTGAATGTTGATAAATAACCTACTATATTTAAATTAAACATGTCAGACGCTTTATTGTTGATATGCTGATTTGTTTATAGATCACAACATAAAATAAGTTGCCTATCAAAAATTAGAAGTCCATGTGTTTGAATCCTGAAGCTGAAAATAGGAGCTCTGATTTGCCCTTTTTCCACAATGTAGTGATGTCAGAGGTAATATATTCAGACATAGGAGTGGCGGTGGGCGTAGGATTAAAGCCTCAACAATGATGGTACAGAAGTCGCAGCTGATCTGTAAAAAATGATTTTAAAACAGCTCATTTTAAAAGCTATAGATGTTTACATTTATGGGCTTTGCAATGCTGACGGAAAGCTGTTAAAAGAAGATAATGTGCCACACCTCAGGAAATGCAAAAAATATTGCCAGTTCCAATATTTAGAGGGTCATCAGTAGATTACAACTACTTGACAAGGGAATGGAAAGAGCAGTCTACCAATAAATGTTGTACAATCTTAATTAGTACTTTACTGTGTCAAAGACATGGCAAAACCTTAGGCCCAGCACATGGTATCAATACTGACATAGTTAGATTACCAAATTGTGTATTGATGTCATTGGATAAGAGACAATGCAAGGCAGCCACATATCTGAAGTATTATCAGGTCTTCTACATGTTAACATACTTATTGTTAGTGCACTGTTTGTAAGAAACAGACTTTAAAAATGGAGTATTGTTTTGGCTGAAGAATTGTCTATATGCACATGTGGAAATTATATCATGGAATCAAAACTGTGCAATTCCATATTCTATAATGTCAGACTTCAGCACAGATCTATACAAAGATGTGTGCTTATCTTCACAGATGAGGGAGCACAGTATACTGGTGATGTAACAGTAGTATAAAGTGCAGGTGAGTCCACTCTGATTTGTAATGCCCTTGATGCACGTTATCTCAGATCAACTTACAAAATGACTTTAGTACTATAGCAATAGATACACAGTAACAAAATGACACTATATGAAAGCAAAACTATTGATATTCAGTAAGCAAAGTGTAGGGTAACACAGGCCTTTATGAAAAAAACTAGGCTAGCTGCCCTTACAGGCCACTTATAGCCTAGCCAATTTCCCTTTTTGAGCTTGAATTAACCTATCACATTTAGTGATAGAACAGCCTTTTCAATCCCATGGTCGATAACTATATATTATGCCTAGTGAGAATAAATGGGATCGTACCATCCAGAATTTGATGGGACCCATGCATAAGATAAACCATTTACGAACTGCCTCTGTCCATCAGTAGTACAGGGGGCAGTCCTGAGGTACATTTTCTATTACCCATCCATAGATTCAAGTTGCACTTGAATATGGACAGGGATGAGCTTTGTTTTATGGGAATGGAGAGTCGATTACAGAGCTGTGGTATCCTCTGCAAGATATACCTGCCCCTCCAACCTATTCTGTTGATATTGCAGAAGAGGTTTATAGCCATTGATTGAGTATGCCTGATGCCATCTGACTTGCTGATGCGCAGTAAATCCATCAGTAATGGGTTGGAGGAGGCCTTGTATGCCAGGCACAGGTGACCTCTTAGCAGTCTGCAGGATACCAAGTATAGTGACAGGGCTTTGTGTCAATCCATCTAGGACATGTTGTTTAGGACTTGTTTTCTTTTAGTAAGATAGCTCTGTGGGTGTTCCCATTTTTGTGTGTGTCTGGACAGATACATGCCAAAGGGGGCATTATATTCAATAACTGGCCTAATGTGGGCCAAGTAAAGGAGGGCAATGACACCCTAGAGCCCTTTGTTTATAAGCTGCACAATAGAGAAGGATTTTCTTATGACAGTGGACACATGTTGGTCACGTTCCACATAAGTCCCTAAATCCTGAACAACTGGATCAGATCCTAAGGGTGTATTGTTACTGTGGGAGTTGCCTGTGGTAGATGACTTCCCAATGGATGTGATAATGCATTTTTTGGCATTTAGGTTTAGTCCATGATTTTGGCACTAGTTATTTGATTTGGACAAACCTTTTTGAAAGATGGCTAAGTCTTTTGAGCATTAAATGACTGATCCTAGCTTGAAGCCATCTGTAAACTCAGTTAGCCGGATACATTTTGTACTGGCTTTTACTTCAGAGAAATAGATGCCAAACAGGAGAGGTCCCAGCACTGAACCCTGGGAGACTCTACTGGTGACTGGTCTCTTTGTGGAGTTAGTTTCCCCTAATTTGATCTCCTGCATCCTATCTGAGAACTGATTGGCAATTTTAGAGAGTGACACAGGAACTTATTCCCAGTTAATTTAGCTTTTCTAATATGCCTGAGTTTGGAATTGTGTCAAACACTTTGGCCATGTCAACATTTATGGTGTGTACCATTTTACCTTCATCCATTGCTTTGCTGACATTTTCAAAAAAGTCCATGAGACTGAGTAAACATGACCTGCACTTGACAAATCCAAACTGAGACGGGTCCAGGGTTTGAAGGTTCCCTGTGTCCTTATCAATTAGATCCATTATGAGATGGGTCCAGTGTTTGAAGATTCCCTGTGTCCTTATTGATTAGATCCATTATGAGATGGGTCCAGCGTTTGAATGTTCCCTATGTCCTTATTGATTAAATCCATTATAAGTCTTTCAATGGCTTCAAATATGAGGCTGATCAGACTTATGGATCTGTATAAGGTCCTCCCTTATGCAGGGGAATGACTGTGGCTATTCTCCATTCACTTGGTACAACACCCATATGGAGGCTCGGATTGAACAGTGTTTTTTTGGTGGGCTAAATCAAGCTTCATATTATTTAAAATTCATCCATTGATATTGCCAAGACCTATGACAGTGGTAGTTTTAGCTTTCTATAGTACCTTTAGGATGTGATCTTATGCGATAGTTGGAGGTGAGCCAGTTTTCAGTATATCAGAGGGGAAAGTGGGGTAAAGTTTGAAATGAATTTATCATACAGTAGGTTCACTATATCCTCAGCTCCAGTGTAGGTAACATCATTCATAACCACCTCAGCACAGTGCTGTGTTATGTTTCTGACATTACTTACGTAACTGAAGAAAGATCTTATGATTGTCTTTGGCTTGGGTAGCTATTTTAGCCTCAAACTTGGCTTTGGTGGATTTTATTAAGCTCCTGAGTTTTTTTTTTCACTGACAAGGGCTCTTTCATTCTGAGAATTGCTCTTCTTACTTTTGGCAAAAATGCTCATTCTTTTATTGTAATGCTTATTGATATTATGGTTCCACCATGGGGATTTGCTCCTGAGGTTTGCCCTGTGCTTATTCTGACAGGGTACAGCTGCATCTATGCAGCAGTTTACATGCTGGTATAATGTGGTGGTGTATGTTTCCATGTATTCAGTGGAGTTAACTGGGTTTGGTGAGGATTTGAAGTTTCCTAATGTATCACTTAGGAATATGCAGTTTGCCTTAGAGAAATTATTCTAAAGTACCTTAGGTGGAAGGGATCTCTAGTTTCAATTTTATTTCGAAGGACACAGCTTTATGGCCAGACCTAATGAGTGACAAAGATATGCAAGGGAAGGTGCAAGATGCCCGCATATTTGAAAGGAGAAGATCTGAGATATTACCACCACCACCCCATAGGTGCTCTGTCTAAATGGTCCATGGCATTTGTAATGGCAAAGTCAAAGAATCTCTGTGCTTGTGCTCTACTGGAAGTATAGGTTTCCCAGTCTATAGTTGGATAGGTTAGATTACCTAGGAATAATGGTATTTAATTCAATACTGAGTGATTTTATTTGTTATTGATAGGCATTGTGGCTTTCTTGGGTCATAGAGGGAATTTTGTAGCTAAATAGTATATGATACAGGACCTTTTTGATGGTTATTTGGCCATGAAGATGCTTCAGTGCATCATTTTGCTTTAGCAGCTTTTATGTGGGTCTCTTCTGGATGCAGTCTGAGACATGTCCATCTTTTTCCCATCCCGCACATTAGATGGTCTAAACATCTGGAAGACGTTATAACCCTGTATAGCTGGAGTGCTCTCTATTGTCTTAAATGCTTTACTATCAAAATATCAAACATAAAATCACATTTTGTACAGAAGCACTGAAAAAAAATTCCAAATTCCTGAATACTAATTAGGTGCACATGTTGAAAACACATCAGTTCGAAATGATCGAACCAATAGCTTCATTTGAAAGTTTACCTGCTGACATTTACCTGCCTGCTTCCCACCAGTACAAATGTATGCAGTTCAGTACTGCACATCTGAGATTGCACTAGACTGAAGAACAGGGCAAATTTCCCAAAATGCACAGTACCACGATCTCTATTCATAACATCAACTTCATAAGAGTAATTTTTGCTAAAGGACATTATAGGAATCAGGCAACACACATTCAGCATTCCCGCGTTCACCCAACTGCACTTCTGCATTTTGATAGTAAACTGTCTTAAACCATGTTTCAGTCACTACACAGATGCCTTCACCAGGGTGAGAGGGGATTGTAGGGAGTGGAGTTTCTGTTTTGGCTCCTAGCATTGATCAGTAACACCTTCATATTTTCTTTTGCTCGCTTTGTTGTTGGTAAGTTTGTTAGGCTAACATTGCTTAAGAAAGGCACTATGAGGATGGACAATGTATTTGCCAATAATCAAAACCCTAGAGAGGACAGGTGCAGGCCATCCCTGGTGAAGCAGCATGGTCTGACAATGATATCCTCCCACGCTGACAAATATTAAATCTCCTCAGAATGACACCAAAAGCTAAGCCAATGACTGAGGTCAATTACTTTTTGTTCATGTAGTGGCATCATCTTTGGACAAGGTAGAATGTTGCTCAATACTAGGCTCATTATAGCCTGGGACATACAGTCTGAGAGCTCCATTAGTTCTTGCTTCATATAGTCCAGGAAGGTACATCTGAAGTCATTGACACCTACACATACTATGTCAGAGTCATACTGGTAATTGCTGTTTAAGGATTTGCACGTATGTATGATCTGACTGATCTTGGCACCAGCCATATACTGCTGTGGTGGTGCTGCGGTAGCGTTGTCGCCTCACAGTAAGACGTTGTCCTGTTTGATTCTCAACTAGTGTGTCTTCTGTGTGGAGACATGCGTGAATGGGCGTTCCTTCGTTGAAGATTGTGCATCAGGGCCGGCAACTCGGCACATAAAAATCTACTGCCAATCATTAGTGGACCGGAGTTCCACTGTGGCAACCCCTAACCGGGAAAAGCCGAAAGACACAACAACAAATATATATATATATATATATATATATATATATATATATATATATATATATATATATATATATAAAACTCATCACAGATCATTAAATGCACTTGAAGGATTATATTCACATTTTTTTCAAGAAGTTACAAAAAGCAGGCTGCTATATAGGATAAGGAGGCTACTAACATGAAAAATAATGAAATCTGTTGTAGAAACTACATTATCTAAACTTCTCAATGGTGACACCATGCTTGGACAGCTTTCCAGGGACAGTAACACAATGAACTGGAAATGGCATGCAATTGAATAACTTAATTTGCATCCAGAACCACACCCACCACTCATCATTTTGATGTACTGAGGGGAGCTGAATGGATGAATCTAGCAAATAAGATTTAATACCGATAGCTGCTCCATTCCTTTAAACTTGTACGTGAATAGCAGTAGCCTGAAATTTCAAATCTGCTAAAATCATCAGCAAGAGAGTTAAGATCTTAATGCTTATGTAGATATTTTCACCTGCTCTTTTAGCTGTACTCCAGCTCTGTGACCTCTTCCTGTACCCATCCCATCATCCATGTAAATGCCTGCCATAACTGCCTTGCTCACTAGTTTCCTTCATAAATTAATCCTGCACAGGCAAACTGATTTCCCATTCACTTGTATCATTAGTACAGATCACTGATTAAAATAGTAAATGCAGCAAAGTCTGTTATGGTTTCCATCAACAGTCATTTGGCCACTACTGAACTGTCCCTTTAAGGAAACCACTTGCATTTTTGAGGATGAAAGGAAAGCTGCCTGTAATAATCCTTCACAGCTGTTGATCCAAAGTAGATATAACTGTACAGCTTTGAAATCTGCCATGCTTGACTGCCAGTTGCAAAATAACAATACTGTTCAAAAAATGTTGTGTAAATCATATTACAAGCAGTTATGTCAGATTATTTAACAGTGTATCTACTAGACTAAGGATACTGCAAAAGATTATTCTACACTTACCATATATTATATTTGTATACTGTTGTTTTATAGTTAAAGTTTGTACATAGTGTCCTAAGTGTGTCATTAGTTGAAAGTTTGAATACAGAAACATGAGATGCATTAACTGTACATTTTGAATTTTTTTCTCTTCAGGGTCCCTTGTCAGGCCCCTCAGAAAATAGGCCTTGCTCAGAAAGGTAAACGTGATTCTGAAAAACATTCCTAAAAATAAAATAATTTAATACATAAAATATGCATGTCATTAATGTTATTCATAGATACATAGATGCAGTCTGTGCCATTACTCTACAGTGCACTGTTCTTGCCTACTGCTCTTCAAGTCCCCCTTGTGATAAATGAAGTCATCTGTTACCATCTAACCTTCTCTACACCCTACTGACAAAGCCTTTTATCCCCAAGTAACTACCCTCCCTGCTTCTATGTATCTCCCCATCTATCAGATTGCCTGCTTACTTATTTATTTATTTATTTTCTAATTTATTTGTATATTTAAACATTCCAATTTATATGACATAAAATAATCTATATTTATCAGATTGACCATATAATATGACACAAGAAAGCCTTTGATTATACAACATATATGAGACAAAATAACCCTTTTAAAGCTAAACACACATTTTCACATTCCTGCCATTAACTCATTCCCCCTTTGCACATCACCTTATTATAAGGCATTCATTCATGTGACATGTAACTGCAGCAATACAGCTTCCAGATTATGTTCTAATTCCTTGATGCAATTTTTTATGAAACTTTAAATATTTCAGAAACCTTGCAAAATACAGGTCTGAATATGCATTCTTGGGAATTTAAAATGCCATATTTTCTAGCTTCTTAAACAAAAGCCGTGACATGTCATTTCTAAGGTAAACCTATATTTAAGGAGAACATACTGTTAACTGATGTATTCTTTTCCTGTGTGCAAGACAGTTGCTGTAGACATTTTTAGATGAAAAAAAAATCTATGTTCCGGTAATAATGTTTTCCAAACTGTCCAGAATACATTGGTGTGCTTCAATTCACTATAATGCAGTTTTCAAATAATATATATAACATATTCAGGCTATATCTAATCACTACTAAAACATGTGGAGATCCCTTCTTATGTGCTACTGTAACCCTCTCAGCAGCCACAGTGGTCAGTAATGTCATTGTTTAAGTATTTACACTTTGTTGTCCACAGCCCTTCTAACATCTGCTTTGCACTGTTGCATGACAGCTTCACTGTAGTACTCAAACACCAGCCAAGCTGCTGTACTGCTATTACTTCCTGCAGCATGGACTTTGCTACTGTACTTATGTTACTATGCTAACTGCCCTGAAGGGCCATTGTAAGACTAGCCAATAACCTGAGCTCAGAATCAAACTCTGTACATTGTGTCTATAAGGTGAAGACCTTAACCATTATGCCAAACCCGCCCACTAAAATCGCCAGTTAATTGGATTCGAAACATGCATCAGCTGTCCTTTTTTCTAAGCTGACTGCATTTACACCATGTGCCACAGATACAACTTATTTTTAAATAACAGTGGATAACACCTAGGCTGAACACAATCTAGAAAATACCCCACACATGGAAAACCTTTAAGAAGCTTAGTACTTGCAGTACTTACAGCTCCACATTGTTTTACTACGGCATTCTGAAGTATGCTGCAGTACGCACAGTACTTACAGTTACACATTATTTAACTACGGTGTTCTGAAGTATGCTGCAGTACGCACAGTACTTACAGTTCCACATTATTTAACTATGGCGTTCTGAAGTACCCTGCAGAACTTTTTACTGTAGGATGAACATAACCCTTTTGGGTGGCAGACTGCCTTCCCATTCACCATATTGCATTTCTTTTATGTTCTGTACTCCTCGGAGTACCTTTGGAGTACTGCTTCACTGTAATAAGTCACTTTTCTAGTAACATGCAATTCATGGCATGAAAGTATCTGATTTGCTGTTTACAACACGTATAATTTCTTACATGTCATCACTGATTGTGCCACTCTAAACAATACAGTACCCAGAGGGAATGCTATAACTTGCACTGATACATTTAGAAGTAATACTTTTTACATATATTGGTGCTGTTAGGGAAATGAGAGTTACTACTGCCATCTTCAATGCACCATAGTAACAGCTCATTTTCACAAAACCTGCCGGATATCATACTTGATGTATTCGCTATTCCTCTAGGACATTGTTTCACTGTACTGTTCTGCTACAATGGATTACAAAGTTATTTTACTGCCAAACATATAAAATGTACAGTTTTATTCTCTGTCATTTACTGCATTGCAGCTTTGTAACAACATTTTACAGGGTGTCTGACAATAGACAGATGACCTCCCCAAATGTGAAACACTAAGCGCAGAACACCAAACACTAGGAAACCACAAAGTGAGTAAGCCTAACTGGTAAATACAAAAAAAAAAAAAAAAAAACACTGTATCACCTTAAATATATATGATAACCCTACCCTGCCCCTAACCCCAACCGTACACATTACACTACAAAATAAACACACACACACACACACACACACACACACACACACACACACACACACACACACACACACACTTCACACTAACAGCACCCAAGCATAACACAACATCTAGATCCTTGTTCAGGTACCCCATCTTATACATCATGCTCTTTGGTCAGGTACCACATCTTATACATCACGCCCCTTGGTCAAGTACCCCATCTTATACATCATGCCCCTTAGTCAAGTACCTCATCTTATACATCACACCCCTTGGTCAAGTACCCCATATTATTAATTACACTAATGTATAACTTTCAAAAACCTCAGTGAATACCTTAATTGTGGCACTCCTGTTCATAGTGTCTTATAAGTGGGGGGATGGGCTGTATAACACCTTTGTAGCATATTCATACTACTATACTCATTATTCTGTCTGTAGGGGTTATAACATAATTCCACTGAAGGAATTTTCTAATAAGTTTTACATGTCTTGATAGCATCCCATTTACATGTATTTCTTTCTCCAGTTCAGTTTCTATAGGACATCTGAATGCCTTCCCGGCATCTGTGTAGACATTTTGCTGTGGTGTTGGGGTTTCTTCCCACATCTAAGACATTGAAGGTGAATTGCTTATAGGTCAGTGTGCAGTATGTGAATGAGTATGTCTACCCCTTTATTGACTGGAATCCCATCCAGGAGCATTTCTCTGTCTTACGATGGTTTGGGGGTCAGTATAGGCTCTGGGTCACTTGTTACTCTAAACAGGATAAAATGAACACTGGAAATGTGTAAATGAATTACATCAGATACCTTACCTGAAGTAGCAGAGAAGCAAATATATTACTGCACTATTAATGGAGTACCAAGGAAGCTGAACATCTGCCTTTTCCTACTGCAGCTCATCACATTGCCATTGTATTGAAGCAAATTCAGTGCATTGTGTGAATATAACAGACTGCAAGGCAGAAGGCTTTAGTACTACAAAGTATCAGAATGTATTCTTTATAAGCAAACTACTAAAGGCATTAAATAAAGCACATCTCATCCAGCGATGAGTGTCCCTGCACAATGCTATTATGTTTGTACAAGCACTGGGGATAAACTAAGGCAGCTGTACAGAGTTCTTAGTGCATAGTAATACCATTTCAATAGAACTTCAAAGACATTTTCTATGCTAGACATCTAATTTATAAAAACATTAAATGCTTGAAAGTGTGCAACTGTGATATTGGCTCATCAACATGCTATGAGTCTGTAGCTTTCAGAGTCCTTTGGCCAGAATAAACTAACTCTTTTACCTAAGTCTCACAGAAGGCCTTGCTCCTTAACAGTCACAAAACAGTTACCACATCTCCACCCACTTTGGTCTCTGTTCACCTCATTGTGGGTGCAGTTATGAGTAAGTATGTGGTAGTGCATTTCATGGGACCTAGATGAAATAATCAATGGTGAGGTGTGGGTTATAATTGACATAAAGGTAGGGGTGAAATGCTTGTACTGAAGTTAGAGGAGTTTTGAAGGTCTGTTGCCACTTGATACCACATCTCTGTGCTAAGCTTCAACAAAATAAAAATAAAGAAATAAAGATTAAAACTCTTCTCCGTGACCAGATAATAAGAAATTATAAGCTATGCAATGTGATAACCCTTTGTGGAGTCAGTTAATACCAGTACTGAATTTACAAAATGCAGATTTGGGCATAGTTCCAGTTCTCAAATATGGCATAAACAAGAAATGAATATTTACAAAACATGAACATATGTTGTCTGCAAAATATTAAATACCATATTTAATGATACTGTAACCACAGTAACAAAATCAAGACCATTGTGAGCACTGGTGTTTAACAGCAGTACTACTAATTTAATTTCTCTTTACAAAAGAGAAATGAAATTCTATACATAAACATACATAGTAACATGACGCATTTAACATCAACAAATTTGTGAGAGGCAAGCAAAGAGGAAAATTTAAAACGCAATACTAATTACAGTATATCATAAAGCGGACCACAGTAGCTGAACGACAGACTGCACACTGCTGTAAGATATGCAGCATCTGTTACTGTAACAGTGACCAGCATTCATGTTGACTCGCTTATGATAGTTTCAGTGAATGTCAGTCAAAAAAGGTTCTGCAAACATCAAAGGAAAGTTTTTTTTGTTTTGTTTTGTTTTTTTTTGTTTTTTTTTACTGGGGGTGCAAAACCATAGTACTTCCCATACCTCACAAATGTACATGTATCATCTCTGCTGTCATACAACACAGGAAAAAGAGGCAGATGCCACTGTCAACAAATGTAGTTTCTGTGAACATACTTTACTCATTTCATGTTCACAGAAACTACTTTCAACAACATGACATGCCTCTCAATGATTACTTTGTCAGGCATGCAAACTGATCTTTTATTTTGCATTTTATTTAATCCTAATGAGATAGGTACACAATGTTTTTGCCCTAGTCATGTAAGCACCCAACTTAGAATTCAGGGGACTAATTAAAATATGGGACCAAAGAAACTTATCTAATACCACTGTGGCACATGTAGAGATGGTACAACATGGATAAGGACTCTAGCAAAATAAGACAAGTGAAGATACACCAGACTGAAGATACTTCCACTCTATTTTGTTTTGTTTTTGTGTTTGATGTAGTTTAATAATTTAATGAGGAACCTTTACATGAACTGTAATATTTTGGACAGTGTTGAAAAGGGGGTAAGGCTATATGTAACAACACTTTCACCATTCACTATTCTATTAAAAACAGTTACGTTAAATTAAACTTAGAAATCTGAAATGGACAAATCCAAATGCAGTTATTTTGATGGGATAGCAAATCGATGAATAAATATGGTAATGACTTGAACACCGCTGCTTCCCAGGTGTTACTGAGGATGGGTTAGGACATGATACAGTAGGAAAATACAGTGACTTCCATAGACCAAAAGAGAAGAGACTAATCTCTTCTAATGCTTCTAGATTTTGTTTTATATTCTTTCTCACTGTCTTACTCTGTAGACAATGATGGATCATTTGATCAGCTTACTGCCCCTGTTAAACTCATGCCTTTGTACCAGTTTGTTTGAGCCTTGTTATGATATAATTAAAGCAATTACCTCATTGTAAAGCTTGTTTAAAAGTCACAATCCTCTTCCAGGTGATGTCATGAAGTGTTAAGATATTATTTTTGGTAAATCCTGCTTTCCTCTGAATTCAATGGTTACATTATGGAGTTACAAAGACATGAATCTGAAGCATTTCTCCCCGGGCCTCCACTGAAAATTGTTTCATTCCAAGTCGGACTTTCCTAGTAAACAAATGTTAAAATAAATAAATAAATAAAAATGAATAAAATACATGCCTGAGTAGGATCCTGTGCTTCTATAAGCTAAACATCAACTCAGATATAAGTGCTTTACTGCTCAAGGAGCCTTGCCATGTAGATGAAATGTAGATATGTGATGTTGGTTCCTTTCTTATTAGTACTGCTTGCCATGTAGCTGAAGTATAGATATGTGATTTTGGTTCCTTTCTTATTGGTATTAAACTCCTTCATTCCCTAGACTATATAAGATCAACTAAATCAACATTTTGACATAACATCTATGCAATTACAAGTCTCATACAAGTTACCCATATACTGTAAATTCATAAAATAAGTAATAAAAACAGCAATTGGCTGCATTGGCTACTGAAGTTAATTATGTACAGTTAATTGAAAGCTTGTTTCCTGTTTAATTAACATACCAATAGTGTGAGCTTAGAAGCTAAAGCAGTAGTAGAGCTTCTGAGATAATGAAGCAGAGAGTGACAGAAGACAGGAACAAGCAAACAAGGAATAGGAAGATTGCTAAATACACTTCAGGAAACTCCAACAGGCTCCTGAAGGCCAGGTGAAGGGTGTTATCTTGGTGGCAGGGGTCATCAGGTTTTAACGTTAGCAGATTGCAGGTAACGATGAGCAGTATCAACAGATTATGATTTGTTAATAGCTCAGCGGGTATTGTACTCACTCTTGATGTTAAGAAGATCAGAAGTCTGTGAGCTCTAGTCTCCCACCACATATCCAGATTTGTTACTGAAATTATACCACATCTTAAAGGGGTGCTACATTCCTTGAGGTGCCAACCCTCAAATGCAACTTTATACAGAAGATCCATCTGCCTGATGTAGTAGTAGCTCAGGTACGGACATATACCTACACCTTATTATCAAGTGGTTCTACATATTCCCCCAGATTTAATAAACTCCATGTAAGAATAGTGCAAGCCCTACACAGAGTGTATGATGGCCGTGTTTGCAGCTCCCCCCTTGGCAGCATGCCTTGCATATTAATGAAGGCATGCTACTGAGAGACAGCCGTGTAACAAAGTTACTGAATCAGTGTAGGGGATGTATTACAGTGTTCGGAGATGTGTAACACAGCCCCTGCACTGACAAAGTGCTGGACGGCACTGACATCTAAAAGTTAAATGTGTGTACTTGGCAATTTTTTTTTGTAGGGGGTGTGTTACAGTGTCTGCAACCCACCCCCCGTACTGTCAAAGTGCCGGATAGCTCAGAAATATAAAAGTTAATTGTGTTCCCTTCCCAAGTGTTGTTTTTTTTTTTGTTTTGTTTTGTTTTTTTTGTTTGTTTGTTTTGTTTTGTTTTTATTTTTTAGCAGGGGGTGTGTTACAGTGTCTGGAGATGGGTAACACACCCCCTTGAATTGTCAAAGTGCCGGACGGCACTGCAATAAAAATATTAAAATGTCATTTTCCCTTTTTCTTTTTTTTTTCTTTTTTTTTTGTTTTTCTTCTTGTGTTTGTGTGGTGCAGCCTTTAACTATGAACATGTGCCAGACATCTAAAATATAAACCAGATGCTTTTAATTTTAATGGAAAAGGTCATGTTTAAGCATAGCTGAGCAGGTTTGTGTGGTGCAGCACTTCACTCAGCAGTGCTTAAACATAACCAAAAATTATATAGAAATGTATAGCTGAAAACTTCATGTCCATATCAGCTGAATGGTTAGCGTCATGGCCTTGTGTGCAGTAGGTGCACAGTTCAACTACCCAGACAGGCCATTCAGCTTTTACATCTGATAGCATTACTATGTTAATTTTTTTTATTGACATAGTTATTGATATTTGTTAACAAGGTTAATCCAGCTGGTTCAAAACCCCATTTTCAGTGACTATGCGAGGAGAAAAGCCACAGATGTACACAAGTCTCCAATACATTACAGTCACACTCCAAGTTAATGTAATTAAAATACATAGGGTTAGGTCATGTACAGTAAAATACATACACATAATAATAAAGTATCATTAATGAGCAATTCATGTGAATATATATTTCATTTATTATGTAAAAGTCTGATTTGCCCTTATCTAAGCTCTGCAAAGCACAGCTAAGCCAAGCCAAGCAATGCTTAAACAGGAACTGGTTTAGCAGTACTTAGCAAAGTGCAGCTCTGCTTAGCTGGCTTGGGCATTGTTGAGCAATCCCTGTTTAAGCAGTCCTCAGCTCAGCTAAGCAGGTTTGTGCACCACTAAGCATTGCTAAGCGTTCTCTGTCTAAGCACTGCTCAGCTGAGCTCAGCTGGTTTGCACGATGCTAAGTGGAGCTGAGCATTTTTAAAAACTGCCAATGCCAGCAAAGGGTGGGAAAATAGCCTGATTTAAGTGCAGTAGGCAGGAATACACCCAGAACCTGTTGGAGTTTGGTCACTGCAGGAGATATGGCTGGAGTTGGAGAGGGCGCATGCTTCAGGGACCAGTACTGGGGAAGTTTGGAGTCCAGGGTCATAGTTGGGCTACTTGTCAAAGGTCATGGTGACCGGCTGCTGCAGGACCAGTACCAGGGCTCTGAATACTAGTCAGAGGCCTGGGACCAGCTGACACGTGACCTCACCACTGCAACTGGAATCCCACGCACTGGTGAGCTGGTGCATCATCATTATGATGACCTGAAGTGAAGGGAGGCAGAGCTCTTGGCCCAATGGATCCTAGAGGCTTGGGACCCCAATGCCTCAGAAGTTTGAAAGTATAGGAATCATTGATTTACCAAATTCTAATATGAATATCTGATAGACAGGCATGCATAATGGTGGGTTTTCCTACCACAGCTGCAGAGGAGAGGGCTCGCAACCTGGAGGCCCATGCAGGGTGCCTGGCCAGGATGCACCAAGAGTATATTGAGTACAACTATATCTTGCAATATACAGTAATCTAATTAAGAAAGAGTACAGTAGTAACTGCCAGTAGGTATAGTCTGTTGTGAGTGTACTGCAATGAATGTGTACATAGACCTGGATTAATATAAGTGAGTATTTCCAGGTGCAATTCAATATAGATGAAAGCATGAAACATGCTATTGTTATGGAAAGAAAGTTAATACAGCATTAATAATGTTTAGAGATAACAGGTGTATATTGTATTAGTAATACATGATCTGGTAATAAAGTACACCAGCACTGAAAATGTGAAGGGAATAAATTAACTGCATTCCTTATCTACAGGAAATACAGTATAACTGCAGTCAGAATTGTGAAGAAATAAAGGTAGTACTTCACAGATTGTGTGATAACAGATGTCTTCCAATGCTTGCATTATTTAAAGTGTAGAACAATAAAGATTGTCAGCTGTATACTAATCACTGTGTCATGTCACCCTCAATAAATCTGTGTTTGGACAATTGTTGTGTGTATTCTGGGATGTTGTTCAAGAAATCAAATATTACAGGTTTTGTGAAATAAACATTGGCATAACACCATGAAATTAACAAAGATTGGCCAATAAATAACTATCATGCTAAAGTGTAGGTGTGGAGCTGTACTACAAGATATAATGCAATATTATATTTGTTCAGTTCTAACATCTGAACCTACAGTAATACTGTCTAAGGTATTATAATGTGTTTCTCCCAGGATTGTCTTGTATTAACCTTTGCATTTCAGCTACATGCATCCCTGAATGTAGGTACGCTGATGCAGGCAAGTATGAAAGTGTAATAGCTGTAGACTGGAAATATACCATCTGCAAATGTATATGGGTCAGGTAGGCAATCCAACACTCTGATATGGTCTGTACAGATCACACATATTTCCATCCACTAGCGTTTATTTGTGCACACCTGCATTCCAAGTATTAATACACAGTTCACCTACCATTTCTGTCATGCATGAATCTCATGCACATATGTTCAGCTGTCACTGCAGTCTTGAATGACACTCTGCCTATATTACCAGGTCACACTTTGCCACCAGGTGAGCTTTATTTACATACATATCACTCAATAAATGCACAGCAGTGGCCCACTAACTCAGTGTGATAAGCAATATATATGTTGTTCATTTTGCCACACACAGACTGGGGTTTGAATTCAGGGATAGGTGCTAAGCTATATTTATAGTAACAGACAAGTAGTATTGAATATTTATAGAAACAGTTATGTATTGTTAACAGATATTCTGCCCACATGACTTACAGGTAAATAAATGTCTGTAGTAGCTGTATGAAATGTCTGTAGTAGCTGTATGAAGGGTATACTTATGTCTGTGTTCAGATGTCATAGTGCGTAAACAGCATTTCTCAGCAAGGTGATAAGACTCCAGTAAATAAAACGACATGAAGTACAGTACTATTCCAAGTTAATAAGACAAATTAAATAGTCTGTTGTTAGTATGGCTGTATGCCTGGTGCACCTGTTTGCTGTCAGTCTAACCCCATACCTGCCAATGGCAGCAGGATAAGTGTAAACTCTCTGTACTGTGCATGATACATGTCTCTCATGTGTCATGCTGTCAAAGATAGTGATCATTGCTACCAAAAACCTTGGACACAGATATAAACCCAGTTGAAGTATACCAATAGCACACTCACACAAAATCACTGCAGAGTACACCTTGGCAGTCATATATGTTCCCCTGACATGTAATAGTCCCATGTAGTTATGTATGTGTAGGTGTTACAGCTTGGCCAATACTACCCATTCTGGATAGCTTGAAAGGTATGTACGTGCTACAGAAGCTATAAGGCACTTGTAGACATAAAGTAAGGGCAGACCTGTAGAGTATTGAGCAGTACTGTTGTGAAACATATAGCCTATACAGTTGGGAATGGAATGTCTTTCTCTGCCCCCACCCCTTATCTACATAAATTATCCTTCTTATACTACAGGTATGGTTCCATTTTCACATATGTTGTTCTTAAAACCTAATGTTGGGCCTTGTGTTGTATTATTGGTTATATATTACAATAGTTGCATACAAACATACCTTGTTGAAATACCAATGGTGTTGGTCTTTTGCTGTAACTGTTACTAGCATGCTGCTACAATAATGATTGTTATTCCATTTATATCTGTGTTCTGTATGCTATGCAATTCTATTGTTCTGGGTTAATTGGAATACTCATGCATGCTCTTATAACTAATGTGGATATGTTCTGTTCATGACTAACCAATACACTTTGACAAACCTCAACACCATACCACAACTGGGTAGTTCAGTTCCACCGGATCTGCCTATCCCACCTCATCTGGCCATGGCACTGGGTTCCAACACATTTTGAACCCAATCTGGAGCTGTGTCCTGCAGCACCCATGGGTGAAAGCGCCTCAGCGGATGGTGCCCGTCCCCCTGGGAGTGAGCTCAGAGAAAATGTGGTCACCCAAAATCAATTCCCAGGGATTGTGCAGTATTACTCAGTGCACCCATGGGTAGGGAGCTCAGTCCCATTGTTGACATCTGGAGGGACTTAGTCCTCTGATTCCCAAACACCCTTCCCGTCCAAGGTGTTTTCCCCCTCATGTGTCATACAAAGCCCCTGTCTACTGTCTTGTTTGTCTTGTCTGTCTGCAAACAGAACCTCTCCTACCCAACTTACCTTCATAAATGTACCTACAACACTGCCCCCCCCCATAAAACACAGCATCTGTCCAACAAAAAATATCTCCCCATGCATAGTTCTCCATTTTGCCCCCAGGTACACTGCCATAAGTCAATTATCCCAGCAATTAATCAACAAACTTATGTTGCCCACACCCCTCCCTGTGGGATGTGAGGCTCCAAATTCCAAATTGTCAACAACATGCACAGCTGTTGCTGTACAAGAATGGAGAGCTATGATCCTTTCTTACACTTGTCCTGCACATCCCTACCTGTCTTTCATAATATTTTTCCCCCTGCTTGCCCCATTTCACCACTTTCCTATCACCTCTTTTTTCTTTTCTTTTTTTTTGGAAATAGGGTGGGTTTAAGCAGGACTAAGTGCCACTTAGCATCACTGCATGTTGTGCAACCCCACACAAACCTGTGCAAACCTGCTTAAAACTGCTTTAATCACCTTACCTGATTCTGACACTGTTATGCACATCAATAAGATAATCATCCATGCCAAGTCTTGAACCCAGGACCCTCTGAACTACAGCATAGTGGATTATGCCCACTAGGCCAACTCAGCTCAGGAGAATAACTGGTGTTACTCTAAATATATCATGCATTACAGTGATGATACATCAGCAAAAATATACACCCCTACCAAGTATTGAACCCAGGACCCTCTAAACCACAGCATAGTGCATTAGCCCACTAGGCCACCCATCTGTGAAGAAAAACTGGTGTTTTTACAAACATAGCTTGATTGCCAGTGACACACTACTTCTATATATAGTGGGATAAATGACAATGTACTTGGGCCTGTGATGTAGACACTGAACCAGTGCACAGCCAAATACATGTTGACGGATGTATGTGAGGCCTACGATATCAGGTAGAGCTGACAACTGCACAGTCTTTCGCAGAATGTCAACAGTTGTGCCACCTAGGTATGGCATGGTTGTCATAAACCTATTCTGTGTGCTGATGTACTGGCAAGTCAGTGTAGATTGAGGTTACAAAATCAGAACAGACAGGTCAGTGTCACAACTCATACCCATCTGAACACTCATGTTCATGCCAATCCTGTGTAACACACTGTATGCATGCACATATGTCTTGCAACTACACCTGCCATAATACTGACTCAGTAGCTCTATCTGTGATGTACCTAGCATGTGTGACATCTGGACACCCACAGTCCTGGCTCACAGTCCAGGCTATTGCATGACAACTACATGCTTGTCAATACAACATAGAAATAACTGAGCCCAGCATTGTCCAGCAGAGCTGGTTGCTGCTACCACAGTCACTGCCACCCACAGTAGCATGTCAAAGACCTATTGGATGGGACACGTCACATATATGAATACGTGTCCTAAGTGCCACTTACCACTCGCTGGATGGCACTATTATGTAACATATGTACCAGAGGCACATGCCTCACCTGGACTGTTGTGGGTACCTTCACCCTGGCTATGCTATCACAACAGAGCTGACACTGCTCCCTCACTCACATATACAGTTTACTGTCCACCAATGTGTTCACAATCCCCAGTATGACTCCTGGCCAGAATGCAGCAGCTGCAACCTGCTACACATGCAGCAGTATGTTCAGATACTTGCTACAGACCTAACATACCTCCCAAACTTCTAGAACAGACCATCTACACAACACCCATACATAAAGGGTCGGGGGAAATGGACAGGTAACAGGGACATGTGTCACAGTCTCCCTCTACAAACATACACAGCTGATAGACTAGCGTCAACTGTAGCAGCATGCACATTCAGATAAAAATGATGTATGACACTCACATCTACCTGTCGTCTTACTGACCTCAACACACATTTGTTAAACAGTAAACAGCCACAGAATCAGAAAGTCTGTTAACAATGGGCAAACATAGGATGCAACACTATTGACATACCACATCAATACAAAGCATAGACAGTATTTCTACCTACCCTCTGGGATGTTGTAGCTCCCACACCTCGATAATGTCCTACTCACAGGCCGATTAAAGGGCCAAGGCCTACATGAAGGCCTTAATTATAGCACTGAGTTGCCATGCCATTGTCTAATGAAAATGCAACCCAGCTGCTCTGGATGCTATTAGCAAGTGTGAGTCACAGAGTGGTGCACAGGCAATGACCTGTTCATGAGCATTGCCTACAAAAGGCAAGCTGCTGCCTATGGTAAACAGGTCTGTGACTTTCTTCATGAAGACAAACTGCACTTTCCTATGAAAAATAACACTGGATTTCTGCTCACAAAGGAGTACAGCACTATACCAGGTATGTCATAGAATTACCCATGTAATTTAATACAGATGAGGGGGTAGAGTCATGGGAAATAGGAATTCTAACAGTAGGTCTTAACAACATATCTTGGAATGACATGTTGCTGTTAGTCATCTGTCAAGCACCTACAGTCTTCCCTTTTGGCTCTGTCTGCAGTGACATAGATCACAGCTCTGGCCCCTGAGTCCCTCCAGCAATGGTCAGCTCATATACAAATGCTACTGGATTGTCTGTTTTACAGTAGTGACAGTAACTACTGGGGGATACAGCTGCCATATCACATCATGCACTGTCAGTAAGCCCCTCTCAGTCTGTGAATGTCATACAGGCATAGTTCAACTATTGTCCAAATGTCCCTAACTGTTCCTGATGTACTCTAGCTAGGTCACTGTGTACTCCACACCTGTATCTCATTGCCTGACAGCTATGGCTAGCATACCTGGGACCCACTGCAGTATATATATATATATATATATATATATATATATATATATATATATATTGAGCATACAATGTAAGGGAATGAATACAGTATCAGATATTAATGTACTATTACTGTGTTCTGATGGATGTGCCATGTCACAGACACATTCCCGCAGTCTGGGTACAACCATTGCATATTGTCCAACTGGTTCCCAGACATCCACATTTGTCTGGCAGGGGGTCCACATATATCAGGCACATGCACACATTCCGCAAACATTTGTGTACTGCAGATGTCAGACACCTGTGAGGAGGAAACCCTACACCAGATTTGTACTGCTCTCAGGTATTTTGTAGCACACATGTTGCTGGAATGTCCACATACACATGTAGTACCAGTCACATATTTGTTGCACGGTGGCTGTATGACATGGTACTGTAACATTGCCCATAGGGGACACACCACAGTAGATGGAAGTGATGGGTGTGGACACATAACAACACAATCTGTGACAGCACACAGGCCATAACTGGTATACCTATGATAATACGAGGTTACTAGGCTATGGGGCCCTGAGCACCTATAAGCCTAGCCCAGATGTTAGCCTATGTGTATGCAAGGCAGCACCTGATGCCAGAGTACAACAGGGACACAGGTGGTATCAGAAGGGTGAATGTGCTGTTAACCATCCAGTTACCAAGGTTCTGCTTGCAAAGGTGTAAATAGCTACCCTGCCTGATGTGGAAAGGATGCCCATTCCACATCAGGGTGAGTGTGTGGTCACACATCTAAGCTGTCAACAAGCCCAGTTGATGTCACACACCAGGTTGAGAGAGTGTGTGTGGGTTAATAGAGTGGAGCTTCAGTTGCACTTGTGCAGCAGTCCCAACAATGTGGAGTCCATGATTGCCTTGTAAGCCAGACAGAGGTCACCTCTGAGGAGTATGCATGAAACTGAGTAGAGAGATGGGCTTATAGCCTATGTGTGTATGGTAGATGTTTGAGGCCCTGGTATTCCCTGGTGGGGAACCTCTGTGATGTCCCCAACTGCTGCATGTGCTGTGTAAGATGAATGATGAACAGGACATTATACTCAATAATGTGCCTTATTGGGGGGAATACAGGGATGTTATCACCCCATGTTCCTGGATGACATACCCTTATGTATGAGGTGGGCCATGTAGAAGGTTTACCTTACAACAGAATCGACATGGTGGTGAACTGTCATGTTGCCATCAACCTGTGTGCACAAATTCCTCACTACTGATTGCATGCCTACGATGTTGTTAGTACTGTGATAATATGTGGGGACATCAGTCTCCCCAAAATGGTTGGAAATGCATTTCCTAGTATGTAGCCTGAGGCCATGTTTCTGGCACCCGTCATCTGTATGTATGACACCCTCATAGGTAGGTGTCCACATCACAAGGGAATCCGGTGACAGCTCACAGCATGCATTCATCTGCAAATATGGTCACCCATAGCCCAATGGCTGTGCCCTGCACATCAGAAGTGTACATCACACATAACAGAGGCCCAAATGCAGAACACTACCTGGTGCCACTAGTTATGGGTCAACTGCTTGAGGTGGATTCCTCTATGTAAATTAGGTGGGTCATGTCAGCACAACAGTGTGCTACCTCGTGGTAACATATGGTGCGATGCACACTTGGGAGCATATATCTGTTATGGCCAAGTGGGTTATACTGTCAAAGTCTTTGTCCAGGTCAAGGTAGGCAGTGTGCACTCTCACTCCCCCCGGATGGCTTTGGCGACTGTGTCAAAGAGGTCAACCGAGTGTAACAGACATGATCCCTTCCTTGATGAAGCCTAACTGTGCGTGATGGAGTGTTGGAGGTCACCAATGTCCTTGTTAATGAGGTTCACTATAAACTGTGCTATGGCCTTGCAGATCAGCCTAGTTAGGCTGATGGGTGTATAATGTGATGCATTGGTGGATGCCGCACCTTGGTGTGAAGGGGTGACAGTGGTTGTCCTTCACATGACTGGGACAAAGGCAGTAGTCAGGCCTCATTTTAATACAGTGCCTTATGGTGTTGCAAGGTCATGCTTGGGGTCATGTAGGATGCATTCTGTGATGTAATAGGCTCCCATGATGGCTGTATACCATGACTTTCACATGGCAGTGGTGACCTGCTCACTACATATAGGAGAAGGGGCAGGTACTGGGAATGTCCTGATGTACTGATGGGGGGGACAGGGGGCGAAGCCTACACTGACTCTGTCAGACATCAAGTATGCTAGACCTACAGCACTGGTATAGGTGGTGTCCTTGTCCACCACAACTGAGCAGATTCAAGTGCTTCCTCTGATGTTGCAGACATATGTGCAGAAGGAGAGATGATTGCCTGTAGTGGATGTCGACAATGTGGGCTCTGTGTTTGCTGTGCAGGTTTCCAGGAGTGATCCCATTTGCTTGTTCACATTAGGAGACATTGCTCCAAATTGAGAACCTGCTACTACTTTGTCTTGGACAGCGGTATGCCATCCTTGTTATAGAAGCTATTTCTTGCAGCTATCCACCAGACAGGTGTGCCTATCCTTGCAGAGGATGATGTAATCCTGTCAGGTATAACTGACTTTGTGCATCTATACAAATGCACGTATAGCGCTTGTGTGTATGTGTGGATATTGGTGACAGCTCCTACAGTGGAGTTGGGGAATGTGAAGCTGTGTATACCAGCTTTGAACCATGTGTCTGTGACTGCACAGATGTCAGCATTCCCCAGGATTAAGAATGCTTGCACTCTGGACAGGGTCATGTGTAGACTCCTAGCATTTAGCAGCATGGCCTTCAATGTGTGCTGTGCTGACAGTTGTATGTTGGTAGTGATAACCTCACCACTTTTCCTAATGAAGGCACTATGGGGGTGGTGACAACCATTGCCAGACATGTAAAGGCCAGTTGAGACAGATGGAGGTCATCTTTGGCAAAGCATTGTGGTCTGTTGACCATATCATCCCTGGCTCTCAGGTACTGGAACTCCCTGGAATATCACAAGATAGCCACATGTTAAGGTCAATCATTTCTTGATTGTATTGCTGCATCAGTCTGAGTAACAGTAGAATGCTGCAAAAGGCTAGGGACATACCTGCCTGGGACACATAATCAGTGTGTTCACTCATGTCTCACTGCATATAGTCCAGGAAGGTACATCCCACATCAGGCAATCCAACATGGACTGTGACAGACTCATGACAGTACCTGTTGGTGAGAGACAGCACTGCGTATGCGATATGGTGAATTCTGTCACCTGACACACAAGTAACTGTGACCATCCACATATACACCCTGGTGAGAGGCACATCAGTGTGTCTCACAATGGAGTCTCATATGTGCAATATATTTGATATGTGGTGATGCCTTCATGGCTGTGGGACACAGGTGTGTGGCTATGTGTGGTATGTGTTGAGAGGGCTGTGGCATTCACGTGTGGCTTTGCCTCAGAGGTCTTCTTTGTTTGTGGATGTGTAAGTTGAGGATCTTTGCATATGTGCGTGTGTGTTGTGTAGGTGTGGGTGGTGTGCGAGGTGTACTGATTGTGTCAACAACCTGTTTGGGGACAGATATGCTGGCTTGACAGGGAGAGAGCATGGACTGTAGGTTCCTAATGTCATTGCATCTCTCACACAGTGTGCTCCTTGGTGGTGTTTGTAGATGGTTGTCCATCCCTGTATATGCGGCAGGTGCTACACTGTGCCAGGATGCCTATATCAACCAGGCTGGCAGGTGAAACTGTAGAACACTGTACAGCCATATATTCTAGAATCTGCAGGAGGAAGGTCAGGGAAACCTAAGGGGTGGGCCTGCAGCCCAGGTGCTTACTACAATAGTAGGAGGCTGACACCACTGCATACAATATAGACAGGCTATGAACAAGCAGTAATAGGTGCAACAGGAACATGCGTTGGAACACCTTATAGGACATGTAGCAAGTAACAAGAAACATCAAGATCAGGAAGGCAATGCATGATGTATTGCCACTATGTTTCTGATAACCACATACATACTGTGGTGATAGATGGCGGGATATGATGTGGGAGTTAGCGATGGATAGTGCTGGCAAATGTGGATGTGCAGGGTGTGTACATAATGGTGAGCAATGAATGTGGTCATGTGATGTGTTCCCCCTTCATGTCTTTCAGGAGGGATGTCCTGTCATAGGAATCTACCTCTCTCAGAAGCAGAGACTAACACCATAATTGATGCCCTGAGACTCCATCACCAAGTCCTGTTGTCAAGGAGTTGCCATAACCAGCAAGAATGCACTGCACTGTGGGCAGATCTCATGGCATCGGTTAATCATGTGGGTCACCACAATAGGAGCTATGAGCAGGTCTGAGATCACGCCACTGATATGATATATCATGCATGGCATTGGGCTGTAGCTGTGGCCAGGG
Organism: Protopterus annectens; assembly: GCF_019279795.1. Lineage (NCBI taxonomy): Eukaryota > Metazoa > Chordata > Ceratodontiformes > Protopteridae > Protopterus > Protopterus annectens. The sequence continues at coordinate 449,762,429 of NC_056744.1, read as the reverse complement.
ACCATGCTGGCACCGGTGGAGGGCCTGTTACACAACAACTATTCTTGGACACAGAGGAGTTCCTGGCAAACCTGGGTTCAGCAGCCAGCTCACAAGAATTGATCATACCATATGTATTGGAGGTGGGTGGCACAGCCTCCACAGCCAAAGAGCATCCAGGTAACCCTCCAGTTGTCATCACGTTAATACTATATCATTCATAGCGGCAGTCTCTGCATACCTGTACACATATGTCAGATAAATCTGCATTTGTGGGGGAGTTGTAATGCACATATGTGCACACATATTGTAAATGTCAGCAATGTGGGTAGCATCACAGTTTATACTGTACATGTTGATATAGGCACATACTATTCTGTACCAATGGCACATTTGTGTCTGCTGACAATACCTCTCCCCCACAAATCCATAGGCACCTCTGGTGTGGCCAGGGTCCATCATCCTGTTGCCAGTGAGTGTGGAACTGTTTTGTTATGGCTCATCTATACCCTAGGCATGTTAAGGGCTGCCAGTTTGCCATGTAACAACAGTTAAGCTTAGCCATATTGCAATATGTGCATGCTCACTTGTGGAGGGGTGCACTGCAGTGCATTACATCAGTAATCACAGTAGCATATTGCAGGTGCTGTAACATATTAGCACATATGTTTGTGAAGGTGTAAGCAATCTGCTATAAAGGAGTGCATTACTATTGTGGAAACAGGTGCACTGTGTTGTAGATGAAAGTCTTTCACATACACTGACATGTCACTTATCTCACAGGTGTATAGTAGTAACAACATTAACTGGACATAGCTGCACTGCATGTTGTTAAGGGCCTGTCTTGTGTGTGTCTGTTGTGTGTTGTGGCACCTCACGTGTGTGTGTGTGTGTGTGTGTGTGTGTGTGTGTGTGTGTGTGTGTGTGGATCAGCAGACATTATAGTGTAGGAATTAATGTAGTCATGTTGTCTTCCCCTCACAGGTGACCACGGGAGTTGAAGTGTGTCCCCCTCATCACAACCTGATGTCAGTGTCTCATTGGACTCTGATGATGATGGTGGCCACAGTGAGGCACAGGTGGGCTTGTTGGGGGGCTGGATATGTACCATTGGTTGACATCCCACTTCCTCCTCCAATGTCCACACACACAGTCAGTATGTTCACACATACCCAGTCCCCAGCTGCCACAGATATTGGACAGTCAGAGGGTGGTGGCATCAAACAGGAGAATGTGGTGACTGTGGCATTTGTGACTGTGTACACTAGCCATAGCCAGACAGCTGGCATGGTCCCACACAGGCAGATTGACAGGGTGCTCGAAGGAGGACTGCTGCCCATCCAGCACCTGTTGGAGTTGTCACAGCTCGTGTCACCTGCTGCATGTTTCAGTCCATCATGGAGGCACAGGCACATTGTGAACAGTACACCAGATGAATGCTCAGGGTCATGGATGCCATACTGCCTGGTATGCATGACTCCATCAACGGCATTGGTGATGCCGTATGTCATTTCACTGATGTAGTGGATAGACGGTGGGGTGAGACCTTGTCAGTCCTTAACCATGTGATCTGTGCTTGAAATGTGGTGGGAGTAGGGCATCAGACACGAGGATGTAGGTCAGCAACAACATCAGCTGAGAGCCCAAGTGGCCATGCACAGTCACACTCCCATAGTGGCAGTACCACCAGCACCGAAGAGAGGGTGCTGTCCACTCCACAACATGGCAGGCCATGGACACATGATCCTGGGTGGTCCCATGAGGGCACAGACCCAGCTGACACTGGTCACCATCAGCAAGTAGTACCACATCTGGCCCTGGGCATGGTGGTGACAAGTGCCAGTGCCACTCCTAGCAGAACCAGTTCCCATGTTCGAGGCTGGAGATGGTGAACTGCACATTCTGCCATGTTTTGTCCACAGCTGTCCAACATACCCTTGTGTAGGACTGGCACATGGCTTGACTGTGTACATGCATACACTCACACATCACTGTCACATACAGGTCACCACCAGAAACACACAGCTCCTCTCCATGGCCCAGCTGACCAGCACCACTCCACACACACACACGCACACACACACACACACACACACACACACACACACACACACACACACACACACACACACATACAAAATGTCAACTGTGTGGCACAGCCTAGGCCTTTGGCAACCCCACATCACACCCTGGCCATGTGATGCTACCTGCTTCACATCCCTGTCATCCATACCATTGATGCAGGGACATGCTAATATGTGATACACAGGGTGAATATAGTACACTTAATGGCAGTTTGTAGTGCAGCAGTGTTATGCCCTGTAAGGTGCTGTCGACTGGCAATTGTCATGCATACACATCAAAGTGTATGTATCTTTGTGCCACAATGCTGCATTGCTGTTAGTATTGCTGTCTGACTGTTGTCTCCCAGACCTTATTCTGTTTCTGTTCCAGGTGTATGTGTGTCTACACCATGGGGATCTGCTGCCTATCCAATAGCTCAGGATGGCATAGTGGCAATGCAGAAATGTGACATTGCCAAGGCATGGCTATATATTTGCATGGTTACCTAGGTGTGTATGTATAGAACAGTGAGAGAGGGACAATGGGGGTGGACAACGTAATCATCCATGCATACTCCTTGACACAGTGTGCTAACAGGTTCATAGGATCATAGAAGTAATGGCCCTGGGTCCCTTACAAGCCTTGCCATTATGTTATCCCCACATAATCATCAATCAGCACCTGCTGCCCCTGTCATTGAGGGACACAGGTGCGACCCCTGGGATGGATTTGTGGTTTCCCATCCACTCATCATGGCTGCACTTGATGAGAGTCTGCACAGTACTCTGTTTGACATGTCTGAGAAGTGCATTCCAAGACAGGGCAGCCTCTGAGAGAGAAACCTTTCTCTCCAGCAGGTTTTGTTCATGTCGCATATCAGATTCAGGCCTGTCATGGTGGTAATGCTCAAAGAGTTAGAATCACATATATGGGCCAGCTGTAGAAGGTTTGGGCACAGCATTGCCATCTAAGCATGCCACGGCCGTCTTGTGGACAACCTGACCAATACCGAGTGGGGTACTACTGATTCGAGGCTGCATGGAACAGATATTAGAGGCCATGGATTACCTTTGTGGGTATTACTATGGCCTTCCAGTTGCTGCAGATGTCTGGATAGGTACATACCAAATGGGCCATGGTACTACATTATTTCTGTAATGACTGAGGACTATACAGATATAATGTCCACCTTTTATCTGGATGCACTACCTTTACCTATGTGGTGAACCAAGTACAAGGCTTTTCTGACCACTGCTGCTACTTGAAGGCTGAATGCAACAGTGTTATCAACCTGAGTACCCAGGTCTCTCAGTCCAGGTTGTGTGTTTATGGGGTTGCCGTTGATGTGGGAAACAGTAGTGCCATGTCCTTTCCATATGGTATGATGGTACTGTGTTCTGCATTCAGCTTGAGGCCAGGACCTTGCCACCATTCCATACCTGATGTAAGACCCCATTGCAGTGTGTTAACATCACTTGGTGGGTCAATGACAGACAGCACACAACTTACAGTCACCACAGCCTTGGGCAGTACCTCCAAATATGGGCAGTGGCAGTTAGCAATCATGCCTCAATACATGTGGGTCATTGAGGCAGCAGCTACTCACAGGGCCACAACATGTCTATGTATTGCACAGTCATAGGCAACACAGAGTATTGTTGCCACCTTATGAAATGTGCAATGTGGGACACTTCTTGAAGTATCATGAGAGTTGGCATGACAAACCATACAAATGGCAAGTCTTCCAATATGGCAGCTTATTTTTATCACATTTCCATAGCTTATGCTATTTCACATAACATTAAAGTGTTTCTGATGTACAATAACTGCTTTATGCAGCTATTACACGACTTTAGGAAATGTTTGTTGTCCTACACTCTTGGGACCTTTGTATTGTTTGAGCTGTTTTCACAGGTCATACCTGGCCAAACATGGACTACAACCTGCTGGGTGGGACAGGTGGTGGCCATACTTCTCACCTGTACAGATTTCTGCAGAATGTCCTGATGTTTGTCACATATTTTTGTCCCATTTTTCATAACATTGTGGTTTTCTGTCAAATTAGTGGCAAATCATTGAAGACTGAAGTTTCACAATAATGGCAGATATTTTATTTTCAGACTTCATACCCTTCCAAATATTCATGCTAATGCACAACCTGTTATGCTATCAACTTTCTATGTTTTTAAGAGCAATATTTAAAAATTGCCCCTATTATTTGGCCTTTGTCCCACTTTCCTGTATGGCTTTATCCAGGTGTTTTGCTCTAGGGGATTGAGAGGTATGATGGTGGGCTTAACACAGCTACACTGCTGTAAGGAGATTAACACAGCTACACTGCTGTAAGGAGATATGCATTCACACATGCATAAACTCACAAAGTTTCGTGTTTTGGGAATAGAACTCCTACTTATCTAGGTATATACACTATAGTGCTACATACATATTGCATGCGCCATGGAGCTTATGTGCCTGGAGAGTGTCTAATGGTGCATCTAAGGTGAATGACAGCAGCAGGCCCTGTAAAGTAATCCAATGAGGAATTAACACGGTTGAACAGGCCTTCAAAATGGTATAACCACTCCCCACAGAAGGCAGCCACACTGCTACAGGGGATATGCCTCACTCTTGCACACACACACAAACACACACACACACACACACACTCACAGAGTTGCCAGTTGTGAGATTAGAACCCCTACCTATCTAGTTGTATGTACTATAGTGCTACATACTTATCGCATGCGCCACGGAGCTTATGTTCCTAGAGATTGTCTAATGGTGCATCTGCATATAAAGCTATGTCAAACCCAGAGCTGTTGAACATGCTACACCTAAAGAAATCCCAATCCCTCCGAGCTACATGCTCTAGGGACCTAAACCTTGTCACCACAATAAACAGGACATGCTGGAGGGATAGATTCATGTCCCAGAGACTTCCCATACTCTGGAACAGGCTGCCCATCTATGTCAAGCAAAGTTCTTCATTAGCACTCTTCAAGAAAAATCTTGATGAGTGGATGGGAAATAGGAAATACACCCTAGGGATCACTTCTGTGTCTCTGCTTGACAGTGGCACAGGAAAATAACTTTCTTGGGTGGCGTAAGCCAGGGAATCTTGTTGGCTAGGCTTATGTAGGCCCTTGGGCTGATATCCAAGTACCTACCTATGAACCTATAAGAGTGGCTGAAGCACTATATCACACTATGCCTTTCTGGTTCTCTCAATCTCTCTCTCTCTTTCTCCCTGTCTCTCTCCCCTTCCGTCTGCCTCTGTCTATATGATCGATGTGTGTGTATATGTATATATATATATATATATATATATATATATATATATATATATATATATATAATATGTGACCCTTATATGTGCAACATATATCTATATATATATATATATATATATATATATATGTGTGTGTGTGTGTGTGTGTGTGTGTGTGTGTGTGTGTGTGTGTGTGTGTGTGTGTGTGTCTATATTAAACCCAACAGATCCAGATATATCTTATATGTGTCACATACAGATAGATTAGGTTAATCATGTCTGATGGGGATAGGGGAAGACAGTTGAGGTATATATAGCTCTCTGTATGCACAAAGATATATGGACATCACAGTTCTATAGTCAGATGTGGGTTCAGACATGGGCTGAAATTAGATAAGTGTAGGAGCATGCCCAGTTTGGGTAACTGACTCCATACACTGCAGGGAGCCTCTGTTACTACACAGATTGTTGTATACTGCACTTTCTACATTAGTCTGGCCAATAGTTCATCCTTCCCCTTATACGTGGGCATTTGTCCTTCCCTGCTACAATTTCTGACTTTGTCCACAGTTACTGCTCTATGTAGTTGTAGGTATGCTGTGACTGGTGTAAGAGATGTAACACCACACACAGGGTTATGGACTTCACACCTCTAACTGTACCTGTTGTGCATGTTGTCCAGCATAGTGTCTTATACGCCTTCCCTGCTCTACAGACATTTTGTCTTGTACTGTTATAAGGCTACATGTTGCCCAAACCTGTCATACTCTTACAGCCATTAACGTGGACAGGGCCATATATAACAGTGGGACATAGGCTCAAGCATGGGGACAGGATTTTAATATTGCTCTTACAAACCTAGACAGTTGGTGGAATGTTTTTTTATTAGCATACATTTTCCAATGGATATGAAGTCTGCATCTCACCTGTCTGTTATTAGTTGCTCTCAGCAACTTTTAGTTATTTGACAATAGTTTACCAGAAAACTGCAAATGTTTTGACAAACAGAACAGATATATGAGCCATAAATGTGGATATTCTGATAAACTCTGTACGTTTGTGGGTTATGGCTGATGCCCACTGACTTGTTGTAAGTACTGACACAGTTACTTGACAGCCTCGATATCCTGCTGCTACACTGACTTGTTACAACCTGCTGTTCTACTAGCCACCATCTAGGTTACTGAGGGCTATGTACTGTCCATATCCATGCCCCCCTTTCCCTTCATTGTGTCCGTATTTGTCCAGCTTTCTTGCAGTAAGAAATGCTGACATATGGACAGGCTGAAGAGCTCCTACCATAGCTGTAGCTCACATGCAAAACTGTAGTTGCAGCCAGTCTCGAACCATGTACCCCATCAACCATGGTAATGCATTTATCCACTATGCCACAACAGCCACCAGACAGTGCAGTTTACTTCCTGACACTATCAACCACAGATAAACTTTGACCCATGCATATTGGGGAAATGGTACATGTCAGCAGGTTGATTGGTACAGCCCAGGGATTGTGTGATCTGCTGCTATTATCTTGTAAACATACTGTGACTGCAGTTGTAAGCAGACACGGGTGTGTTGGGGGTAGGGGACTCTAGCATTGGCAGTCAATCATCTGTCCTGTGACCTCACTGTATGTCATTCCCTCACATAGTGCATTGGGTTTTGCTGGCTTGGGGCCTACTGCATATTAATGGTTGGCCAGTATTCGATGGTTCCTGTTGTCCCACACAGCTGTCAGTTGTCTGCAGCTATCCTGGTAGCCCACTCTATTCTCTTGCATACATGCAGTGGGTCCATACATATGCTACCGCAGTCTACTACCCCATTTATTTATTGTAAACAAAAGTGAACAATCTTGTGCCATCACCAGTTGAGATAACAGTGTTTCAGGGCTGTGTCTGTCTGATGCATGCCGTATACAGCCAATACATGGTAAGGTACAGGTTGTGTGGTGTGGCTGGCATCCTTTTCACTATGTATGTGAGTCAGAGCGAGGTGTCAGTCCCTAGGTCCCTAGGTTGTCAGTGCATGTGCTGTGCATTGCCTCTTTGCCAAGGTCAGGGCATACTTGGCACACCTATGTCTGCCTATAGGGATAGGATCAGGGGGTTCCTCCTCCCCCCTGTGGCTCTGGGGACCTTGGCACTGGTAGGGCATTGTGTGTCCCTTCCCTGTAATGTTCCTGCCGTAACTGTTGCCGCAGGATCATATTGTGTAGCATGACACATACTGTGAACATGTGTGCACCTGTGGCTGGAGAGTACTGCAGGGCTCCACCAGATATATCAAGGCAGCAAAACCATTCCTAGAGCAGCCCAAACGTATGCTCTATGATGTTTCTATGATATTCCTAGTTTGTGAGTGTGCTTCATTATGGCATTCTTTAGTAGGTGTGTGTGCATTTCTGGTGGGTGTCATCATCCACGGTTCTGCTGCATAGCTAGCATCCCTCACAAGATGGCCATATGGGATGTCCCCCCAGCAAACATCTGGTACAGCTGTAAGAGATGTCAGATGTGGGAGTCATGATAGCTTCCAGAGCCTCCAGCATACACATTCATGACAATGCCCTGGGCATTGCACATGACCTGGCAGTTGATGGAGTGATACCCCTTGTGGTTGATGTAGAACCTACCCTCTTCACTGGGTGGTGCTTTGATGTGCACATGAGTGCAGTCTATGGTACCCAGTACCTCAGGGTAGTGTGCTACATGGTGGAAGAGATGCATATTGCTAACCGTCTCCTCAGAGGTGCGGGGTAAATAAATGTGCCCACAGACATGTAATTGCATGGTATCCAGGAAATGGTGGAGTACTCTGGATGCAGATGCATGTGAGATCTCCATTATATCCCCAGTTGGTCTTTGAAAAGTACCTGTAACTATTATTCTAAGGGCTACACATACCTTTGTTTCCACTGGGATGGCTTCCTCTCTGTTGGCTCTGGGTCTAAGTCGAGAGCGACAGAGCTCGGTGAGTTCTTGTAGTATATGCCTGTCCATCCTGTAGTGCTCTACAATCTCCAGCTCATATAGCACCTGAAAGGTCACCCTGGGCTTGAACATTCTTCTCCTTCTCAATCTGGCCCTATTGTCAGCATCAGCATCTTCACTGACCTCAGCCTCAAGTATATACAAATGTAGCAGACAAGCAGCAGCCCCTAGCATTTTGTCACTTAAAATTCCCAAGTGTGTACTCCAATGGTGCAGAGTATGTGGGAAATGCAGACTGTAGGGTGTATGCATACTTTATAGTGGTGTGCTGCAGTTACAGCCTGTGTGATTGGTTCATTATGCTGCATTTCACCTGATAGGTATAGTACTGGGGGTTTGAATGTGTCAGTGTCTGTTGAACAGGGCTTATCAGACATTTCTACCTGACTGGCTTTCCCAGGCAATTTGTTTTTCCTATTTCTTTCATTTCTAAGCAGTGCGGCGGGCCACACCAACCCAAGGCGCTAGTGTAAACAATGCTCTTCAGTTCTGACCCTCCCACAACCATGGCCATGCTTAGCTTTTCTTAAACTAAAACACGCTCAGTGGCATCAGACATACACCCCCCCCCCTTAGTTGCTCTTAGCTGAGCACAAACAGGTGCCGCTAAGCTCCAATCTGCTTTAACATACTGTGACACACCCTCTTGTGATATCAGCTACCTGTTCCACCTACATCAACTCCTCAAAACTGAGGTGGAATCCTTCAAAGCCCCCGGGCTTGTGGAAAATACGGCCCAGACCGCAGAATCCTTTATAAATGCATTCTATGAACACCTTCAGGAATGCATGGATCATGCAATCCCAAATAAAACCAAGACCCAATCCTCCAAAGGCAGACGTCCTGTCTGGTGGATCCCAGCCATAAACAAACTATACAACAGAAGGAGGAAGCTACTAAATGATAGAGCAAAATCCCAAAAAGGGAAGGCATCACTGATCAGTATTAGCAAAAAACTACGGGCACACATAAAATTTTCTAAGGCCAGCTTTGAGAGAAAAATTGCACAGGACACTAAGGATAATCACAAGGCTTTCTTTAGTTATGTTAGGAACCTGGGTGGTAATTCCCAGATATGTTCAGAATTAGTCTAAAATGACAAAAAATACACCGAACCCACAGACATTGCCAACATCCTAGCTGACAGGTTCAGCAAACTTCTCCCCTCCCACCAAAGGGCAAATATCTATCCCAGCAGAGTGCTGCCCCCCTGACATCTCAGATGCTCAGGTAAGAGCCGCCCTCTCCAAAGCAAAAAACACAGCATCAATGGGACCAGATGGTGTCCCGGGCTGCATCCTACATGAACTCCAAGAAGAGCTAAACCCAAACATAAAACTACTGTTCACTCTCAGCCTTACTACAGGATATGTGCCCAAAGAGTGGTGTACAGCAACAGTGGTCCCTCTCCATAAAGGTGGTGCCTCAATGGATCCTGGAAACTATCGCCCATAAGCCTGACTAGCTTGGTCTGCAAAGCTATGGAAAGGATCATCATGGACCTCATAAATAAAGATATTGGGGACCTACAAACACTGGATCCTACCCAGTTCGGCTTTGTTAAGGGCAGATCCTGCCTCTTAAACCTGGTTGATTTCTTTGAAACAGTCACCAAGGCCATTGACGAGGGAAGGCGGTCCACACAGCCTACCTGGACCTCGCAAAAGCCTTCGATACAATACCCCACTGGCATTATAGATAAGCTCACCAGTTTAAATATAAACCCCTATGTCACTAGATGGATTGCAAACTGGCTCAAGGACAGAACCCACATGGTTAGAATTGCTGGAGCCATGTCAGACCAAACCAGTTACAAGTGGTGTCCCACAAGGCTCAGTCCTGGGACCTCTCTTGTTCGGTATATATTTCTTGGAGGTACAGGCCAACATGGAAGGACTGTGGCTGACCAAGTTCGCAGATGACTGCAAACTGGGCCATAATCGACTCTCCAGCCGACACAAGCATCCTCCAAAAGGGCCTCATAGAAACAGACAACTGGTGCCAGACCCATGGCCTCAAGCTAAATGCCAAAAAGTGTATAGTCATCCCTTTGGCAAAACAAAGTGCCCACAAATTACCACATAGGTGGTAATCCATTAAGTACAGAAGAAGTAATTAGGGACCTGGGGACCCAAGTTGATAGCAATCTCTCATTTGACAACCACGTGGCCAAAGTGGTTAGAAAAACATTTTATATAGCCCACCTAATCATGAAGAGATTCACATCTAGATCAGGGGAGGTCATCATGCCTCTTTACTCATCCCTCATCAGGCCCATAATTGAGTACAATGCCCCTTTTGGGATGTACCTTACCAGACACCTGCAGCAACTGGAAAGACCCCAAAAGTACCCCACCAAGAGGATCAAAGGGCTCAAACAGATGCCATATGCTGCCCGGTTAAAGAAACTCCAGCTCTACTCAGTGACATACCACCTGTTCAGAGGCGATCTGTGCCTGACGTATAAAGCCATGTCCAACCCGAAATTAATGGACATGCTACACCTCAGAAAATCAAAATCCCATCGAGCTACGCTCGAGACTTGAACCTCAGCACTGAAATAAATAGGACATGCTGGAGGGACAGATTCATAACCCATAGGCTCCCTTCACTCTGGAATAAAATCCCAGTCCAGGTTAGGCAGAGTCCCTCATTGACTCTCTTCAAGAGGAATCTTGATGAGTGGATGGGAGATCGTAGGTTTACCCTGGGTATCACTTCTGTGTCACTGTTAGACAGAGGCACAGTATACTAACCTCGAAAAAGGGCATAGCAAAATAAATTTAAAATGGGTGGCGAAAGCCAAACACATTCTGGCTAGGCTTATAAATGCCCTAGGGCAGATAGCCTAGTATGAACCTGTGAACCTATGAACCTATGAACATGGTTCTAGCCCTACCACAGTTTGTACCTGCGGACAAGGTGGCCCTTTTTGCTATTCAATAACCCTGGCTCATTTACATACACCTAATTGCGTATACCCTGGATACTTCACTACACCAGGGCCTGTCTCCTTAGCAACCACTGCAACCTGCCATTGTATGACTCTGCCTGCTGGGAACTGTAATGCAATACTTTTGCAAGTGTCTAATTTTCATTTTCTAAACTTTTTTTTTTTTGCATAATGGCATGTTTGTGCATCTCTGCGCTTAAACGTGATATATATATATATATTTAACAAATTATATTTTTTATTATATTGCATTGCTTTTTGGAATTACTGGCCATACTTTTGGCCATTTGTATGCCTACTGTGCACTGTCTACCCTTTTTTGGGGGGCTTTTACAGCCCCTGTTCAAATTTTACAGTCCAGTACACAGTTTCTAACCGCGTACATTTCCTACACTGGCACAAAACCTACACGGGTGCCTTTCTGCTTGATGAATTGCAAATCAACCACATTTGCATGGTTTTCACCAGCTTATGAGGTGATTTGCATTCTGTGGACACCTTAGTGTCTGTATGCTCGTGCATGCCCCTCAGCCCTGTTTCCAGGATTGCTCAGCAGCCATGTTTCGTGTTCAGGCCGCAACACTATTCCTACACAGAGAATCACTCCATGTAGAGTTTATTGAACTCCACACACACACCTATATATATATATATATATATATATATATATATATATATATATATATATATATATATATATATATATATATATATGGTTACCTATCATTCCATCTAAAGTTCATTCCATCGAAAGTTCATTACATTGAAAAGCATTTGCCCCCCACACCCCCCTAACTATATATATCAACTCCAGGGTCGCACAACATTGGGGAAGGGGGCAAATGCTTTTCGATGTAATGAACTTTAGATGGAATGAACTTTAGATGGAATGAACTTTCGATGGAATGATAGGTAACCATATATATATATATATATATATATATATATATATATATATATATATATATATATATATATATATAAAAATTTTTTTTTTTTTTTTGCAGCTCAGCTGCACTTCCTGATATTCAAAACGTTTGAGTCAAGGGAACATAGGAATAGTGCTCAGGTGGATGTAAAGTATCTTATGCCTCTAATCAGAAGCAGAATAGGCTTTTTTATTACAATATTTATAATGCATTAAAAAGAAAATTCCAAATTAGCAAACAAAGTATGCATATAAAAATTATTTATGTAAAATCACTTCCATATCACATGGATCATGTTGTGTGCATCCAGCATATGCACACACACACACACACACACACACACACACACACACACACACACACACACACACACACACACACACACACACAAACATATATGCCATATAAGTCATAAAGACTACAACACCTCTATATTCCTAAGTATAGTAGTTGAAGTAATTAAGCTCTCAGGTTGCCCTAGAACATGTCTCATTTACTTTTTTAAACATTTTAGGAATTAGAACTTTACTTTGCTAGTTACCGCTATTAATTTTTATTAGCCTGTCTGCCTGCATTGGTAGTGGAGAGGGATGGCGTCCTGACTACATTCCAGGTGACTTAAGTTCAACTGGTTACTTAGGTGTTTTATGGTGCAGGCATAAGACGATGGCCATGCTTTTCCTGGGGGGAGGAATCATGCTTGGCATATCTCTCACTGAAGCACTGGTGGAGGCACAAGCTCAGAGAAATCACTAGACTAGGCATATGGGAAGAGCTGAAAAGGCTCGACTACTCTATGGTCCTGGGGCAGGCACTTCCTCAGGCCACGCCTCATAGCCCACCCAGTTTAATATAATACATCAGCATGAAGGGAGAGGAAGATAAAGTTAGAGAAAACCCCATCTTGGCTACAGTAGGACAGCCCTAGCTTCTTTGTCTTCTCATGGGCACAGGGGATACATAGCCCAAAAGGTTAGTCTCGAGATGATCCACCCAGTAATGGGATATACTTGAGAGCTCTCTAAGGTAATGGCACCAGGAAGAAGGAAATATGGAGGAAGCAAGGGATCTGAAGTCAGCAGTAAGCTGGCAAAAAACAGCAACTGTTTTATTAGCATTACTTTTTTAGGTACTTACGTATTATCGCAGCCACAGCTTTTCTGTACTGACAGCATTCTCGGCAACATTCTGTTCTTAACTGAAACATTGTGCTGCCAAGAAAGCTGTTAATGCTGACAATTTTGTGGTTGCGATATGGAGCAGCGATCAATTATTCATAGGTTCATACTAAGCCAACTGCCCTTGCGAGCCATTTTAAGCCTAGCCAGTTATCCCTTGTGAGACTCAAACCCTGTAAGGCAAACACCTAAACCATTAGGCCACCCTGACTCTCCTGAAGACAATGAAGAAATGATGGCCTAAGTTTCTGAAAAGGGCTGACAGACATTTACTTGCTCAGAATGTCTGGTTGCGTTATGGTGCACTGATCAATATTCACCATCAACATCAAAATAACTTTCTAACAATAAACACACTGCTGAACAGGAATGCTGAATTCATCTGGCATGAAGCACAAACAGCCAACAAAAAGGACTGCTTTGAATCAATTTTAATAACTGCGATAAGTCCAATTTCCACCACAAGAAATGCATTACAAGACATTTTATTTCTGTTCTTTAATGTTTACAATTCATTGAAAGGATTTAAAACTGCTACACGTGTGTACTGTTTTTATAATGCCTTACTTCTCTATCGAAAATGCCTTTCCTAAACGAAGCGCAGTCAGCTGAGAAAAGCTTAAAGTGCAGTTGCATAACAGCCAACCAACGATGTGTTATTAAGTGTGGTTGCAATACTACTTTTTAAAAAATCCATGCAGTTCCGCTGCTTAAACTTTCAACGTGAAGAGGAATTGCATGGATTTTTTTTTTAAAAAGTAGTATCGATATTACACTTAATAACACCACACTAGTTGACTATGAATGTTTTATCGCAAACACAGCTGTTCTGCACTGACAGCATTCTCTGCCACATTCCGTTCTAATGTGAAACATCATGCTGCTGAGAATGCTGTCAATGCAGAAAAGCTGTGGTTGCGATAATACGTAAGTACCCTTTTTTCTTATAAAATATTTGCAGCAAAACCCTTTACTCATCTTATTTCATCTTCCCCACTACCTTTTTCCCTACAGTCAAACTAGCATATGCCTTTCCAAATTGTATTTCAAGCACTTGTATATCCTTTTGTTTGATCTCAGCATTCTGAATAGTATATTTGTCTTGTGCTTGATTCCATGAATTGTTAACTTTGATATTCTCTTCTAATACTTTCGGCACATCTCATTACTTCCTTCTCTCTGGCTATGGGTACCTTGTCATTATTATAAGACTACATTTTGGTACCATCACATTCTTATATACTCACTGTCAGTCTTCTGTTTCAGGATTACTTATTTATATTGTATGATTCATGCAACAAACAAATAAAAAAGAGGCTTAACAGGCATTATTATTAGATTGCACATTTAACCTCTATTTCTTAGCAGTCCACTGGGCTTATAATAGATATGTCATGTTTTTCCTGTATGAGTCTCCTGTCTTCTTATTTCAGCTTTTCCTGGTTAGGGGTCGCCACAGTGGATCACTGTCTGCTCATGATTGGCAGTGGAGTTTTACGGTGTCGAGTTGCCAGCCCAGCGGCCAACCTACCACAGAAGGCACACATATGCACGCAGTCATGCCTATGGCCAATTTAGTGTGTCCTATCCACCTACAGCATATCTTTGGGATGTGGGAGAAAACAGGAGCACCCGGAGGAAACCCACACGAACACAGGGAGGATATGCAAACTCCACACAGAAGGCACCCCAGCCGAGGATCAAAACAGAGAACCTTTTGCTCTGAGGCGGCAATGCTAACCGCTGCACCACCATGGCCACCCTCTGTATGAGTCTCCTATATATTTCATTAATTCACATCATTTCTAAAACATTAAGTAGCTCCATATGATTAACACCATAGTATGCCCTTTCTAAGTCTGTACTACAGAAGTACCACTCTCCTTTTTCATTATTTCCTCTATAGTCCTCCTTATCCACCAAAAGGTGTTTTTTCTGTCCTTTTTTCATCCTATCCCTTTAGCTTCTTTTCAAAAAAAGTTTCAAACCATCTTAATAAACTATTATGTGCAATGTTCACCTCAGTCTTATAAACTCTATCTATAAGGGATACAGATCTCTAAGTTTTAATGTTCCTTACATCCTCCTTTTTTTAAACTTAATCATACCTCCATATAACTCCTTTCTCTCATTAACTCCATATTATAACCATTCATTATATACATTATACAATATTCATAGCTTCTCCAAAGGTTAATAATATTCAATCCAACTCAGGCACGCTGTTTTATTAACCTTTTTCATCATGTCTATGATCTCTTTGACCTTAATCTACCTTATTTTTGTTATGGTCTCATCTTATTCCAATTAATCATCTCTATTTTCCTTGCTTATATAATACAGGGCATACGTGGTCATTTCTTTCCTGACATCTGCCTTCTGTGCATTTCATACAACCCATCTTTTCCTTGCTTTAAAGAAAAGTTTCACCCTCTTATGCGTACCTTTTTCATTTTCTTACTCCAGAGCTGTATGCGATTATTTTCGGATTTCTTCATCTGCATCAGTGGTTCTCCTGTTGCAGTCCACACCCCTTTTAATAGCCCTGAAGTCTCTGTTTAATGTACACCCATAAGCTAATTACCATTGTGCCCAGCTAGCATAGAAAATATACAGACTTACACATTTCAACGGTTCTCCAACAAATTTGCTAAAGTAGTTCTACTGCTTTTCAGCATTAAAAGCTAAACTAATCTATTTGTTTCAACAATGCCTTTCTGCATCTCCTTTATTGTATATTTTCAAATCCAGTTAGTTAATGCAATCTCAATCAAATTAATTTTCTTACAGTCTATAATGTTATTTCTTTCTATAGCAATGTTCACCTAAAGTAGCTTTTACATTTACTATCATAATGATAACCGTCAGAAAGCCGGATCTATCAATACCAGCAGGAAAACATCAAAACACACAATGCTAAAGGGCAAAAATCTCACAAAAACTTGAATCTCAAAAATCCCTACCACTCCAGACCAGGAAACAACCAGTAACATGGATTCTGAAGATAGGCAAGTCTGGGAATTTGGTATTTTTCTTCTTCAACGTTGTGAGTTTCAGAGTTTTCCTGTCAGCATTGCTGGATTCAACATTCCTGTTCTTGAGGTTATCACTGTAAACCTGATATCATATACCCTGCTCAAAGCTTCTAAATTCTTAACTTTTGTACTCACACTAAAGTTGACAACAGCTTCCTTCTTTTATAATCTTAAGATCACAATTCAGATCATCATACGTAAAGTTTTCTTTCTCCAAAGCAATTATACTCTTTGCACCATACTTTTCAGAGCAGAAATATCAATAAATCTATATCTTCCACATGTTATGCACACAAAATCTAATATAGGTTCATAGGAGGTTACTAGGCTAGCAGCCCTAGAGTCCTTACAAGCCTAGTCATGTTAATCCCGAGTTGCTTCAATTGTCTTTGGTAAGATGGACATAATTTGCAGAGTACATCTATGATAAATAGCAACTACCCCTGTCCATGAGGGACATGGGTGCCACCCCTGGGGTGAATTTGTGGTCTCCCATCCATTTGTCCAGGTTGCCCTTGAATAGGTTCAATGACGAGCTCTGCTTCACGTGAACTGTAAATTTATTCCAGAGTAGCGGCAATCTCTGGAAGATATATCTGTCTCTCCAGCATGTTCTGCTAATGTAACAGGCTAGGTTAAGATCCTTAGAGCAAGTGATTCTTGTGCTATTTAACTTGTGGATGTGCAGCATTTCCATCAGGGCAGGGTCACAGACTGCTCTGTGGGCCAGGTACAAGTTGCCTGTCAGCAGCCTATACGATACAGAGTACAGTGACAGGGCTTTCAGTCTATCCACGTAAGACATAGTTTGGAGGCTCTGTATTTTCTTTGGTGAGAAACTTTTGTGGTCTCTCCAGCTGCTGCAGGTGTCTGGTGAGGTACATGCAGAAAGGACCATTATACTCTGTTAATGGTCTGATGAGGGTCTAGTACAGTGGAGTTATAACATCCTTAGACCTGGATGCGATACCCTTACTTATGAGATCCATAATGTAGAAGGCTTTCCTTCTTTCCTAAAACTTCCTTCCTGCTCCCTCACCCTAAAGCTCCCTTTCTGCTTCCTAACCCTAAAACCTCCCTGCTGTACCCTAAGCCTAAAATCCCCCCCCCCCCAGCTGCTTGCCTGAATTCATATTCATGCTCCAGTATGTGCAGTAGCCTACATGACTGACAGGGTGCTTGAGTCCCTGTCATCAAGACTGCAGTTTTCGAGCACTTGAGACTCGAGTGCCTTTAGTGTTCCCAATTAGATTTTATGCTTCGTGAAAGGTATGGCATGACTGATGGAATGTTATTGTCAATGGCTGATTTATGATAGCCCAGCCTGGAGATCTTTGAATAAGTTAATCTGTATAAAACAATGAGAGCTGTGGAGTACTGACAACTGATTGGTTCAGATTCACCACATCAGCTACTGTTCCAGAACTGGGCTTCTGCAATTGCTTAGGAAGAATACACACATGTGACTATATATGTTAATTATAATTGCTATGAAATGTATCGACTGCAATTAGGGGTACAATAATAGGCTGGAATTTACTAGAGAAAACTGGCAAAGGTACTAAGATCTTCTTCTGGCTTTTCCCAGTTAGGGGTCACCACAGCAGATCATCTGTCCACTCATTATTGGCAGTGGAGTTTTTTTTTTTTTTTTTTTTTTTTTTTTTACAGTGTCGAGTTGCCAGCCCAGCACCCAACCTTCCACAGAAGGCACACACACATGCATGCACTCATGCCTAGGGCCAATTTGGAGTGTCCAATCCACCTACAGCATGTCTTTGGCATGTGGGAGGAAACCGGAGCACCTGGAGGAAACCCATGCGACCACATAGAGGACATGCAGACTCCGCACAGAAGGCACCCCAGCCAAGGATCGAACCAGAGAACCTCTTGCTGTGAGGCAGCAATGCTAACCGCTGCACCACCATGGCCACCTACGCAAAGGTACTAAGATATTGGGAGCAAACAATTACAGAGGAAAAGGTAATAGAATGGGAAGAG
Organism: Protopterus annectens; assembly: GCF_019279795.1. NCBI lineage: Eukaryota > Metazoa > Chordata > Ceratodontiformes > Protopteridae > Protopterus > Protopterus annectens. The sequence continues at coordinate 449,744,029 of NC_056744.1, read as the reverse complement.
GCTAAAAACGCATTTGGAGTGCAGGCTAGACATTGGCCTCCCTATCAAGGATTGGTATGAGAGTATAGGCAAAGAGAAGGGAACAGGGAGATCCCAAATCAAAGACCAGCACTGGTAGAATTTTTATTTGAATCTAGAACAGATACTGCTGTTAAAAAAGGGATAACTGGTGACGCAAGAGGGATAAGGCAGGCAAATGGCTTGTGATTAAAGTTAAGGCAGGGGAAAGATGACTGGTATCATACGGATAGTGATGTGTTTGATAGAGTATTTTTAAGGATTTTTTGATAATTTATATGCTTCCAAGGTGGAAGATAACAATGAGTGATGATTGGCATCACAGATTTTTTTCTTGGAATAGTCCAAAACTGTCTAAGGAAGCTATTTTTTTAGACCAGGAAATTACATCTAAAGAGGTTTTGGAAGTTATCAGAAGCCTGGAATATGAGAAATTCCCAGGGATTGACATTCTCACAGTGAAGTATTACAAAATGTTTCAGGGTTTGTTATTAAAACAGTTGGCATGGCTTTATAATACAGGAGCAATGGTGGGAGGGTTTGCCTAATTCATTTTCTGATCCTTTAATTGTTCTGTTAGTGAAAGTAAGTCATCATAAGCAATTACCTGAGAACTATTGGCCTATATCCTTGATAAATGTTGACGCAAAAATAATTGCAGCTATTCTTCCAAAGATGCTTCAATGCTATCTTCCTAGATTGGTTGATGAGTCCCAGAAAGTGTTTATTAAACATAGGTTGGCAGAAAGTAGTTGGTAGATGTTAAGAGATTTCCTTTTTCATGCAGAGAATCAGTACTGAGAGCAGGCATAGAGCCTTTTGTGTTTTTTACATTTAAAAGGCATTTGACTCTGTTGAATGTTATTTTCAATTTAAGAATTTGAGAAAGGCTGGATGCAGCCCTAAGTTTCTCAACTGGGTTACAGCTCTATATCTTATTGTTAGAGCCAAGTTAGTGATTTTTGGCCATCTAACTCAGGAGCTACATATTAATACGGGCACAAGGCAAAGTCATTCTAGTTATGGAAGTGCTGGCATAGAAAGCACAGTTTTTTTCATAGAATGTTTTGTGAAAATGGAGAACATTTAAGATGCTTGAGAATGACTGCATGCTTGTCACTAATAGAGTAGACTAGATTATACCAGATATAGTACTTTTACTTGTCCAGTTTAGGAGACAGTCAGAATTTGAATGTAAGTGAGGAAACAACAGTACAGGTAAGGACATGGAGGGTGAAAACTCATACTGGCGAATGGTGGGTAGCTAGAAAGACAGAATCTAAGTACCTTAGCCTGACGATGGTGAAATCAGCAACTATTCTTAATTATACATTCAAATTCATGTGTTACTAGGGAAATCGTATACGAAAATATTTACAATAATGAGTACAATTAATTTGCAGCACATTATTATCTTTCCAAGAGTGATATAAATAAGCGACCATATGCATATAGATTGAGAGATGGAAGACTGAATAGTGAAAAACAGGACCTTTGTGAAAAAGTTGTGTAGCATGGGAAAGCAAGCAGCACAGCTAAAGATAGATTCTACTACAGAGGTGAGAGAGAGCTGGAGGATGCCAGACATGTCTGCATGTTTTGGTCATAGCAGCTGTTTTTTATGGTCCCAAGGTCCGGGTCTCCTGGAGCAGAGGTAGTGTGACTCAAAAGGGTAAGACAAAGTGAGTGGTACGTTGTATACATTTTTTAGCGAATTAAAAGATAGCTGTACTACTGTTCTGTGTCTGTTATATACAGGCTCACTTAGTAAGCATAATCTGAAAATGCAGGGGTGTTCATTTACTGGAAGAAGTGGCAGGAGAGTGGGATCATTTATGTGAAGGATTTGTTTACTGTAGAGGATGAAGGTTATTTGAGGTTAATGGGTTGGCCAAACTTTAGATTAAAATTCCAGTTATTTGAAGTAGCGTGGCTTCAATAATGTCACCAAGGTAAACAGGCACTGCAACAGTCGTAGCGTGGCTTCAATAATGTCAGCAAGGTAAACAGGCACTGCAACCGTGGTAGCGTGGCTTCAATAATGTGAGCAAGGTAAACAGGCACTGCAACAGTGGTAGCATGGCTTCAATAATGTGAGCAAGGTAAACAGGCACTGCAACAGTGGATGCCTGCCTGGGGATTGGGGATACTGTTGAAGAGTTTGACGGTCAAGGTTACATTACAGCTACCCAAGCTTGTAGGATGCAAGGGTGGAAAAAAATTCCTGTAGTGAACTATGTAAAGGTCTGATAAATCAGAAATATGGGAGATGTATGAAGAGATTAAGAAAAATGCGGGAAAGTTCTGAAGGCGTTTCATTCTCAGAAAAAAGATGTCAGGCATGCTTAAGAAGGAAAAACAAGTCAACTGATCTATCAGCAGTGTGGGATCACTATATGAGGTGGTTGCAAAGATGGTACAGAGTTCTACAACAGATTTCAAAAAGAATAAACATATAAATAAATGATATCAATTATTCTACTAATTAATGAATAACAAATAGTAATAAACAAAACACAGTCTTAAGGTCATAAATATCAAAAATCATATTAATTTATAATATTTCATTTTATATATACAATTCCACTCATACTTCATTGGTATTTAAGTGCCCATGTTTTGCAGCTGTTTATGTCTGCAATGAGAACAAGCTTTTTGCTCAGAAGAGCTGTAAAAGGTAAACTTCATAGAAGTTGTTTACACAGTACCACTGGACATTGCAGTCCACCCTCATACTGCCCAGTGTCAAACATTACAACAAGCCACCCTTCTCACTTGTTCCCTGTCCTGTAGTCCTGCACTGAAAGAGTTACTAAGTGCAGTCAGCTGGACAACTGATTCCCAAGAACAGAAGAATTCTGTCATTCCATGAACGTACAGAAATAGTTTGGAATTGCACTGTAATCAGATCCCAAGATTCCCAACAGAAGCTTCGAAGAACTGATAATAAATGTAAAGTGGCATGTGCATTTATTTGGGACATAATCATAAAGCTTTCCTCACTTGCTCTCCTTAATGGGCATTAAATTAGCAGCAGAAAAGGTTTAGCCCCTGCTCTAGTATAAAATAAAAGTATTTTCCTTCATTTAAGTACAAATAAAATACCTAGCCCAAAAGCAATTGCTAAGGGAGTCAAAACTGCTGTCCTGCTCTGAATGTTATTAAATATAATACTGATATTCAGTCTGGATCCATTAAGCCCTGCCAATGAATGAAAAGTTCCGAGCTCATATACTCTACTATATGCTTCTCATGTTCTTCCTGCTCCATCTGCCTTAGCTGCACTCAGATTCACTCTGCTCTCCTAGCCTGCCCCCATTTCACACCCATTCTCCCTGAATCCACATTTATACCCTTAGATTCCATTCACATGCACTCCACCAGTCTCTAACAAGTGACATCCTACCTACACTACTCTCACTACAACAAACCTCTTCTTCCATAACCCTCACTTTCCCTGTTACTACTGTCACAGACCTACTCACACTTTTCCACTTTCCCCACTTCTCTTCTAAAATACCCCTTTTTTCTCACTCTGATAAATCCTGTCCATATAACTACATCCACTAAACCATCACCAGTACATTCTCTCATTCTACCTAACTCCGCATACTATCAACACAGCTACACTACTTAAGCTACCTGTATCAGTTACAACCACCACCTATCCCTGCCTCTCTCTCTACTGACCCTGATACTACTTATTCTGATGGTACAGCTCACATCCTCCCATTAGCAACTGCCAAACAGCACATATTCCCCCACTAACCCCCACATCTACCACAACACTAACCCCTTAGCAACCTCTATAGACCCAGAGCTCTACTCAGCTATATAGAAAAATACTCCTTTAAACATATAAAAGTGCAACTTAAAACCCAGAAAATAATGTTAAAAACTAAACTAATTAGAAAACGAATGTATATACTATTATACTTAGCAACTCATCTTAAACTTAACAGAGACATACATCTAAATCCCGGACCCAAAAACCATCTAAACCCCCTTCAGTGAAACCTCACTTCTTTACAGATACGCCCCTGAAAAGTAACACATATACTCCTACTAAATATGAATCTCAGACATATATCAGTTTCCCGCCTGTCTGGCACAAAACTCCCATAACATACTTATCTTAACTAAAACATGGCTAAGGCCAAAAATAGAAGACAACAAAAATCATACCCCAGGCTATAATATACACAAGCATGATAGAACAGGCAAGCATGGTGGTGGAATAACAATGGTATACAAAAATAATATTGTTGTACACCATCTCAACTATGGCATCCTAAAATTTAGTAATGCAGAAATAATACTCTCAAAGCTCAAAATAAGCAGCAAAAAAAAACTGTCATATTTGCAGGTATCTACATACCACCAGGAAATAGCATAACTACAGTAGAATATATCTTCCACTGGTTATCTGAAAACATTCACCAAGAATCTGTTATAATGGATGACTTTAATGTCAATTAGTATGTATGCAACTCAGATAGTCCCAGAAACCCCCTAAAATTGTATGGTCTCCCAACTCAACCAAGCAACATCCAGAGTTGACAAAAAATAAAAAGACAAGCTACTCTAGACTGGATATTAACTAATAAAACCTCTAACATAAACCTCGCTGGTTGCCTCCCTGACAGTATTAGTGGCCATCTCCCACCTACTTGCTGAGACAGCACCCCTATCCAAATAGAATAATAACATACAAGCAAGTATGCAATCTAAGAAAATGTAACAAACAAATCTTCATCTTCTCACTCCAGCACTGCAACTGGAATTCACTAAAAACAGTACCCTTGAATGATGCCATAGCCCATTTTAATAACACCTTATTAACTACTCTTAATGAGATGACACCAGTCAGAACTAAAAGGATGAAATCTATACAGATCCCCTGGTTAACAAAAGAAACCATATAGTTTTTAAAACAAGAAGATAATGTCAGAAAAAATGGTATATAAACAAAACCCAAGAATCCCTACAAAACATTAGACAGCTTATATATCTCTCAAAAAACACATAAAAAAGACAAACAATCCTACTACTCTAATATCCAGCAGAAATACCCAAACAATCCCAGAATATTCTGATCGTCCATAAAAAAATTCTCCAACCCGTCCAAGTCTCCACTCCAACCTCTGAAGCCATTAATAAGAAAGAATGCATAGATACACAATTTGATTCCTATTTCACAAACTCTGCTCTGTCACTACTCAAATAAAAAGTTTGTATTTCCCTCACTGCCCCAGATCCTTCAGATAAATATATTGACCACTTCTCATTTCAAACTGTCCGGACCTCCACAATGAAAACAATTCTAAACAAATTAAAAGCAACTACCTTACCAACCAACAATTTACCTGCTGAATACCTAAACCTAGCAGCATACACTTTTTCCTACCCTTTCTCTGTACTTATTAACCACTCAATAATGGAAATATATGTTCTAGAAAAATGGAAAAGGTTCTATATAAATGCTCTACACAGGGATGGAAAATCCACCAAAATCATAAATTATAGACCCACAATAATACTATCCCCCTACCCATTATACTAGAAAAATGCATCCATGGCTAACCCATGAGCTCCCTCATGTAAAATAACCTTTTAACAAATACACAGCATGGCTTCTGTCCCACCCATAGCCCTCCATAGTTTTACTAATACTATTACTATCACAGAATTGAAGGCCAGCTAGTTTCTGCCCTGTTTATTGATCTGTCTAAAGCCTTCAATACTGTTTCTCATCAGAAACCTTTCACTGAACTATCCTCCCTCAGACTTAATCAATCATCTCTATCATAGTTTTTCAGCTACTTACTTGCTGGTCATCAACTAGCATTGAAGTGGCAAAAAATGTTCCACTCTCTTGCCAATCACTGCAGGAGTCCCACAGGGCTCGATCCTTGGACCACTCCTGCTCAACATCTTTACAAATGAACTTCACACAGCAACCAATCTTACTTCAACTGTGTAATACACAAATCAGTCCAGACTTAGTTGTTCTCTACAAGCCTTCTCAAAACTAAAAACCAATAATGCAATTCTCTTTCACTGCAATTGAATCCTGTTGAACAGACATCCATCTTTTACCTAATCCTAAGAAAACCAAACTAAGGCTTTTTACACCAAAAACAAAAAATACAATTAACTTAGATCCTCCTTTCACATCTACTCATCAAGTAATACCAGAATAAAAAACAAAACTGCATGGGTTATACTGATTGATGAAAAACTCAGGTTTGATCAACATATCCCAAGTCATCAAAAACAGATGAAACTAGGCACCAAATATATGATAAAGCCATATCTTGCATACTTAACTAGACAATCTGGTTTAAAAGTCCGCATTTGCGCTTGTTTCCCGCCTTTCTTGAAACTAGTCTAATCCAGATACAGACTGGCTAAGTTGCTGGTGTCATTCTAAGGGGATCCAGTATCTGTCTGCCTGGGATGACATGACTGACAGACCTCAATGCCTTGCCAGAGATACCCTGAATCTGTCACCCCTGGGGTTCTGGATACTGGGCAAGCCACTCAAGTAGTAAGTAAATAAGTAAACTATATTGTCATTCAGACTATACAACCATAAAGTGCACAGCTGAACAAAATTACATTCCTTCAAGCTCATAATACAACACAGACCATCACAAACAATAAAACACAAGCAGTTACATCATATGTACAGTAAACACACACATGACACAGAGTCCCAACCAACTGAATCTCCATCTCCACACCGGCAAGTCCAAGTCCCAATCCCAGTCCAATTTCACCAATCCAACAAAAACAGACTTTCAAGAGTCTGGATCAGCACACATCCAAGCAGACAATCTGGTCTCCATCATCTGCCCTCATCCAGGCCAGCAGCCACAGTCTCCTTGACCCACCATACTTATAATGATCAAAGGTGTCTTACCTTTCAAGGATTTTGCTCTATCTTGTAGTAGCTTCCTCCTTTTGTTGTATAGCTTGTTTATGGCTGGGGTCCACCAGACTGGATGCTTGCCTTTGGTACAAAGAGTCTTAGTTTTGTTTGGGATTGCCTGATCCATGCAGTCCTGTAGGTGCTGGTAGAAGGCATTTGTAAGTGATTCAGCGGTTTGAGTAATGTTTACCACTGGCTCAGGGGCCTTAAAGGAGACCACACTAGTTTTTAGAAGTGTGAAATCGTCTTTTGAGAAGTTTTTCACTGTGGTCTTTTTTATTTCAGGTGGGGGCGGGATGAGGACCTCCAGCGAGATTAGTTTATGATCTGATCTCACCAGTGAGGGGTATACTTCCGGTGTTGAACATTGTGATTCCATGTTCGTGATGATGAGATCAAGTATGTTTTCTCCTCTTGTGGGGATGGTGACTAGTTGTTCCATGGCATTTGAGTTTATGAACTCCAGGAACCTTTGGGCTAGAGTGTTTGGGCTTGAGTAGTGTTCCCAGTCTATATTAGGGTAGTTGAAGTCACCTAGTATGATGGTGTTTGGAGATACATTTATCCCCTCCAGTGTTTTCAGGAAGGCCATGTGAGGTTCCTGAGTTTGAGAGGGTGGCCTGTAACATGCTACAAATTGCAGAGCAGTCTTGCCTATGGTTAATTGCACCTGGATGGTCTCCGATGCATCGTGCGTTGCCACCAACCTTGAGGTGTGGGTGTCCTTTATGAATATGGACACCCCCTCCTTTTTTGGTGTTGTCCGGATTTTGGGGCCGGAACGCATGATATGAGGTGAAACCTGATAGTGCTGGGGTGCTCTCAGGAGCCTTGAACCAAACAAATAATTAACCAAAAACACAGAAGAGAACTAGGCGGCAATGATCCCATGCTTTAGCTATTTTAGAAACCTAGGAGGAAACTCCCAGATATGCTCAGAATTAGTTCAAAATGATGTGAAGATTACTGAACCTACACACATTGCCAACAAACTGGCTGACAGGTTCAGTGCAAACTTCTCCCCCCCCCAAAAGGAGAGATACCTATACCAGAGGATTGTAGCCCCCCAAACATCTCCAACACCCAGGTGAGAACTGCTCTCTCCAAGGCAAAAAACACAGCATCCATGGGACCGGATGGTGTCCCCAGCTGTGTGCTCCATGAACTCAATGAGGAATTAAACCTGCAGTTAGGACAGCTGTTTAATCTTAGCATCACCTCAGGATACGTACCCAAGGAGTGGCGCACGGCGACTGTGGTCCCACTTCACAAGGGTGGTGCCTCCACCTTGGAAATTACCGTCCCATTAGCTTGACAAGCCTTATCTGCAAAGCCATGGAGAGGATCATAATGGAACTCATAAATAAAGACATAGAGAACTTGCAGACTTTGGATCCAACCCAGTTTGGCTTTGTCAAAGGCAGATCATGCCTTTTAAACTTGGTTGACTTTTTCGAAACAGTCACCAAGGCCATTGATGAGGGAAAGGCAGTCCATACAGCCTACCTCGACCTGGCAAAGGCCTTCGACACAATACCCCACTCGGGTATCATCAAAAAACTCATCAGGTTGAATGTAAACCCGTACATCACAAGATGGGGTGCAAACTGGCTAAGTGACAGAACCCACAGGATCAGAGTTGCTGGAGCCATGTCAGACTCTAAGCCTGTCACAAGTGGTGTCCCACAGGGCTCAGTCCTGGGTCCACTCTTGTTCGGCATCTACTTTTCTGAAGTACAAGCAAACACAGGAGGGTTATGGCTAACAAAGTTTGCTGATGACTGCAAACTGGGCGCCATAGTCGAAAACACTTCTGACACAGATATCCTTCAGAAGGGCCTCACAGAAACGGATAACTGGTGCCAGAGCCATGGCCTAAAGTTAAACGCCAAGAAATGCATAGTCATACCCTTCGGGAAAAACAAGGTTACCCCTAGCTACCATATAGGTGGCAATCCACTGAGCACAGAAGAAGTCATCAGGGACCTGGGGACCCAGGTTGACACTAGCCTTCGTTTGACACTCATGTTGCTAACGTAGTCAGGAAAACCTTCTACATTGCCCACCTGATCATGAAGGGATTCACATCTAGATCAAGGGAGGTCATCGTCCCCTGTACTCATCACTCATTAGACCTATGATTGAGTACAATGCCCCATTCAGAATGTATCTGACCCGACACCTGCAGCAGCTGGAAAGGCCCCAAAAGTTCCTCACCAAAAGGATAAAGGGTCTCAAAAATATGTCTTATGCTGCCCGACTGAAAGAACTCCAGCTCTATTCAGTCTCATACCGCTTGCTCAGAGGTGACCTGTGCCTGACATATAAGGCCATGTCAAACCCAGATTTGATGAATATGCTTCACCTCAAAAAATCTAGATCCCTCAGAACCACAAGGGCGGGAGACTTAAACCTTGCCACGGTTATTAATAGAACGTGCTGGAGGGATAGATTCATCACCCAGAGACTCCCTATGCTGTGGAACAAAATCCCGGTACATGTGAGGCAGAGCACCTCGCTGGCCTTGTTGAAGAGGAATCTTGACCAATGGATGGGAGATCGCAGATATACCCCAGGGATTACTTCAGTGTCACTGCTTGACAGAGGCACAGCAAAATAATAGGCATAGTTTTATTCAAACTAAAGGGGTGGCGAAAGCCACATAACTATGGGCTAGGCTTATAAATGCCCTTGGGCAGATAGCCTAGTATGAACCTATGAACCTATGAACCTATGAACAGAAAAATATTGTTTACTGCTTGGATGAGTAGACATAAGGATACTACAATTGGAAATGGGAGCATTCTCGGAATTTTCAACTAATTGAATTTCCATGAATATGGAGCATGTGGCATCATCTAATGTAAACCAGCCTGAGTGCACTAAATCAAAAGGATAGAATAAACTGGTTTAAAGACAGTGACTCAGTAGGATTAGAACAAAATAATAATAATAATAATAAGCAGTCAGAAGAGAATAAGATGTTTTTTGCTTTAAATTAGTTCATTGCCATTCCAAGTCTTAAGTGTATAAGCAGTTTTCGTATTTGTACCCACAATCTCTACCTTCTATTTTGGAATCCTTAATCATATTACACCTGACACACCTTAATATTTTGCTTTTCCTAGCTAGTCAAAACTCCATGTGTGGTGGAAAATGAAGGTGGATCCAGGAAGGGTTCAATCAAATCTTTTAATCAGATGGCTCATTTATCTCAACCGCGATTCACGATAAGACTTCATCATACTGCTTGTACTGAGGATAGATGCTCACCCTAGATGGAGGCAGACAGTACCACTGAGTCATCAGATTGTGACTCCGGCACCTTTGTGTTGTCATCATTATGAGCCACAGCACAGGAGCCATCAGTCCATCATTGTACCTTAGCCAGTATAGGTATCACCACAGTAGTTCTCTGCTCTGTAAATATTCAACAACAGACCGGAGTGAACATGGGTACCTATGCAGCACTGTGACATTGGGACACGCATGCTTAGTGTGGTCATGCAAGTTATACCATGCAATCCCAGCCCACCTCTGTTGATATCCTAACATGGCTGGATACCTAATGTAGCTAAAACATTACATAACCAACATTTGCTATTGCCAAACTACAGTATATATGTGCAGTGCAGAGCAGTTGTACAGATATCTAGTATAAGAGGTACTAACCTGGTGCATCATCCACTAAGACACATGGGAGTGAGACCATCTTGATGTCATAGTTCTTGCCTCCAGAGATGATCCCAGAACAAATGTGCCCCTGCAGGGACACAAAAAACTCCTGTCAGCCTGCTGCACCCATCTGCACCTCCCCCCCACAGGCCAACCTCTTAGCTGCTATGGAACTTACTTTTATCTTGGCATGGCATAGTAGGTTGGTAGTACACTTATGACACTGGTGCAACGTGCAATCACCCCCCCCCCCATTTATGTCATGGACTACTGTCTGCTGCACCTGGTCACATAAAGGCTGGTCAGCACTTCTACCCCAACAGGTACTGTCCATGTTTCCTAAGTGCTTGTAGCAGGACATTTTCAACAAAGATGAAATTGTTTAAACTCTGCTGTTCTTGTTCTCCAGATATGCAGACACAAGTTAACACATGACACAAAGCTATAATCTGTATAATTTTGAGACTGGTAAAATGATAGCTACAGGCAAAGCAGTAACCTACTTAGGCCATACTATATCAAAGTAATGATTATGAGGGCCATGCCATATGACATCTGCAGAGACAAATTTGATTATGAATACAGCAAGCATATATGCCAAGAGGTATGGATAGGGTAAGACAGCTGTCCCCTCTGCTGATGCTTGAGGTCATCTTTTAACCACTAGTTATACTGCACTACCCAAGTATATAGGTGAAGGATGTGGGTGTAGGTATATGACTGCTGTACAACCATAAGCCAGCACATACATTAGACAGTCCATAAGATTACCATTAGATTTTTCACAAAATCTCACAGAGATGACACTGATATATAGACTGTATTTTATAAAGCATATATCATGGACAGAAGTAGGTTAAAAATAAAAAAAGATGGTTGGGTGCATAAGACCCACGATAAAAAAGTGCTCAATCCTGGTAAGCGCATTAGTGCCAGGACTGTAAAAAATGTCAGAGTAGAATCCTCAGGACACAAAAACATTCCTATGATGGGGCTATGCCAGGGACAGGGGGGATGCCCCCTCCCCATTGTTGAAGGAAGCAGCAAACCACAAAAACTGATAGGCCAAAAAAGAGCCATAAAGATGCTAGAGTGGACTATTGAGGATAACAAAGAATTGTTACTATTATGCAAGAAGCCCAGAATTTCCAGACAGAAGATATACAAAAGATTAAGAGAGAAATTAGAGGAAAGAAAAATACTTCCACAAGAAAAACTGTCATAAGCTTCAAATAAAAATTTGTGTTCATTAATACAACAGATTTATGAAAAACATTATATAGACTAAGAAACCTTGGTCCATTTGGAAAAAGAAGCAACTGAGGAGGTGCAAAAATATAAAGAACAAAATCTAGGGACTTTTGAAAGGTATAAAAAAAATATGGACATGAGAAAGAAAGAGAGATTTAATATGGTGCAATATTTATGCAAAGGAGCAAGCCAAATTAATAAACACAAAAAAAAAGATAATCAAAGAGAAATACAGGCAAAGGTATCCAGATATGGAAAATTTCACAATAAAAAAGATAAGATCACAAAGAGGGACTGTAGAACAGAAGATTAGTAAAGTAAAAGTTAAAAAATAGAAGCTGAAGTTATGGAATACGTGTGAAGTAAAGGATTTAGTGTAGAAAGTCTAACACAAGTTACATCATAGCATGATGGAAGAACAAGTCCTCAAAGTAAGGAGAAACAGATGGATCAGGAGACATCTGAAGAAGAAATATGGACATGGGAACGATAAAAGAGATTTGATATGGCACAATGTTTATGCAAAGGAGACAGCAAAACTAATCAATAAAAAAAGAGCAGCACCAAAGATATATGAAGAGAAATATAGTTAAAGGCATCCAGACATGGAAAATTTTACAATACAAAAAATAAGAAAACAAAGAGAAAAAGCAGAAAAGATGATTAGTAATGGAGAAGTTAAAGAAATAGAAACTGGGGTGATGGATTACTTGCGAAGTGAAGGATTTATTGTAGAAAATCTAACTCAGAAAACAACACAGTAGGATAGAGCAATGGATCCCCAAATTAAGGCAAAACCAGTGGAGCAGGAAACATCTGATCAGTTGCTAGATGAAGATACTTTAGGGCCTTCCATAGGAAGCCAGTACAAACTTGCAGTTGGAGTTGCACAGCAAGGGGAGGAATAGGAAACTGTGACAACTCTGAAGTAGCCAATGTTGTGGGGTGACAGGCCGGTGAGTTCCCATATGAAAGAGTATTGGATGACACAGGATGAAACCAAAGAGAATGTGGTACAGGAAGATGCTGTGGAACTATCTAAAGAATGCTCACAGGAAATGGGGGAAAAGAATATGCTCTTAGTGTAGAAGAAACTGATCTAAGAGAAGAGTTGCTTGATTTAATAGAGATGGACAGATCAATAAAAGAAATAGACTACAGAAAGTCAATAAAACCCCAAAAGTTACAAGTCTGATAAAACAAATGATCACAGTAATTAGGACTGTCCATAGAGATTCATGTGATATAACAGAAGTAAATAGGATATATTACTGTGCAGCTATATTAATAACTGATAAAGTCTTACCATGAAAACACATAGTGCTAAGGGAAAGGAAGGGGAGAAATCGAATGCCATCATGGAAGTATCGAATAGAGAAAACTATAAAGCAGTTAAGACAAGAAATGTCACTGTTAAAAGAGTAAAGAAGAGGGAACAGATCAAGAAAAATACTCAGAAAGATAGACGTGATAAAAGCAATGCCCAATATCAGAACAGGAGTTATTGTGCATTATCACAAATAATAAACTAAAAATATCAGCACAGGTAGAAAAATTTAGAAGATATGCAAATAAATACAAAGGAAAAGTACAAAACAGGAAATTTATTGATGACCCGAAAAAGTTTTATAGAGAATTGGGAAACAAGGTAAAAGGAATCAAAACACCACCAAAAAAAAAGAAGCAATATATACATTTTGGAGAAATATCTATGAAGATCCTGTGGAACATAGCAAATATGCTAAATGGATAGAAGAAGTTAAAGCATAAGAAGTTTAAAGGTACATGATATGAAATGGGATGAAGTAACATCCAGAGAGACTGAAACAAAGTCAAGAAAAGCTCCTAACTGGAAAACCCCAGGCACAGATGCAGTACCTAACTGCTGGCTAAAATTATTAACATCTTTACATGACAATTTAGCCATGAGTAAAAACTATTTATAAGTGCACCCCGAGCAGATACGAGCCTGGCTAACAACAGGAAAAACAATACACCTATTTAAGAGCAAAGCCACAAGCCATCCTAAAAGCTATAGACCAATAACTTGCCTTCCAACGACGTATAAACTATACACTGGAATTGATGCAGACAGAGTTTATAATAATTTAGAAGAAAACTCAATCATGGCAATAGAACAAAGAGGCAATAATAGAAAGTCATATGGAACAAAGGATTGTTTGATGTTAAATAAAGTCATAATGGAGAACTGCAAAAAGGGGAAGATTCTAAGTATGACATGGATAGACTACAAAAAAGCATTTGACAGTATCCCACATTCGTGGATAAAGGAGTGCTTAAAAATGTATAAGATACACTCTATGCTGATTGCTTACATTACAGCGACCATGAAACAGTGGCAAACCACATTACAGTTAAACCATGATAAAGGACAAATTATTATTCTAGGGATAAAAATTCAAAGGGGAATATTCCAGGATGACTCTCTGTCACTGCAGCTTTTTTGTCTTGCCTTTAACACATTAAACTTTCTACTTAACAGATTAGGTCATGGATATAATTTGGCTCCCAGAAAACAGCAAAATGTAAAGACATCTCATCTTCTGTTTGTAGATGATTTAAAATTGTATAGTTCATCAGTTGAGGAATTGAAAGCACAACTGCAAGTGGTCAAAACTTTTTCAGATGATATCATTTGGTCTTGATAAATGTGCAAAAGCAACCTTTAAAGCAGGAAAGCTGCAGCTCAAAGAAAACATCAGCTTGGGACAGGAATGTGATATAAAAGAACATGAGCAAGAGGAAGTGTATTATATTTAGGGACTGATGAAGAATCAACAATAAAACATGAACAAATGCAAATACAACTCATTAATGAATATTTTAGAAGACTTTAGTACTAAAAACAGCACTGACATATAGAAACTAAGTCCAGGCTATAAACCAATTTGCTCTTCCTGTCCTAACTTACAGTTTTGGAGTGACTGACTGGACTCAAAAGGTGTTGGATAGTATGGACAGGATGCTTCATGCTCATCAAATGATTTATAAAAATCAGTGCATACCAAGAATATATATTCCCCACTCTGAAGAAGGTATGGGCCTCCTTGAAATTGACTACATGTATAGATCATCAGTAGTGGGACTGCATACACATCTGCTGACCTCATAAGACCCAAACATAGTGAAGGGTTTGAAACATGAGGAGAATAAGTCTTAAGATGACTTCCCTGCTTAGTTTAGCAGAAGCATATCAGTGTCAAGTGGGAATGGAAATCAAGTCAGAAGTAGATAAAAATCAGACAGCAATTAAATGTGCCAAAAACAAAAGAAAGAATATAAGGTTAAGGATCAGATAAGAAGGCAAGAAATGTGGAAAATGTATAAATATAGTTGCAAGTATAGAAAACTCTTGGAACAACTTCATGTTGATCAGGATCGGATGCAGGATTGGTTAAGGAGACGTGAATTTAAACCAAAAGATGAAAGGTTAATATTGGCTGCCCAAGACAGTGGACTACATAAATGTTGGTTTACAAAGTCCATTGAATACTTGGGGGAAACAGACAAATGTAGGTTTTATAAAAGAGAATTGGAAACAGTTGCACATGTTGTTGTTGGTTGTGATATAATGAAGGCATAAGGACTGTATACTAGAAGGCATAATAATGTGGCAAGACTGTTCCGTTGTGCAAACATTATAATATTGAAGTAACTGAAAAGCACTGAAAAAATGAGCTACAAAGCATCACAGAAAATGATGAAGTTTATATCACATGAGATCATCCATTACCAACAGTTCAAAAGAAATAGATGCGAGAAAACCAGATATAGTAGTCCATGAAAAGAAGACAAAAGTAGCATTGATCACTGAAATTGCTACACCAAGTTACTACAGTGTCTTACGTACAGAGACACAAAATCATAAAATACCAGAATTTGCAGGCAAAAACAAGGACAATGTGGAAGAAGGATACCTAGACAGTTCCAGTGGTAGTAGGAGCAATGGGTCTTATAAAAAACAATTTACCATCATACTTAGATATGTTACCAGTACATGTAACGCCATATGGATTACAGAAAGAGTCATTGCTGGGCACATTGCGGTTGCTGTGAAGAGCACTTCTGGCTGACATCAAAGAATGAAACAATACTAATTTCATGAACTTTAATCATACTTTTACTTGGGAAAGGGGTTCATTCCCACCATGGTATTAGAAACCCAAAAGATTTGAAGAAATTAAAAAAGGGAGTTACCATAACAATGACAGGTATTTACAGGGACAGGTTGCCCTGTTATTTCAGCCTACCTTATTACTGGTATAATCTACAAACATGAGACACATGTAGGCACATATTTGCCTGCTGTTAACCTTTTGTAATATGAATTCAAGTGGAAGATGCACATCCTGAGGAAGGTACAGAAAAACAACTTTCAACGCACATAAAGGGGGACTGTGATGAGAGAGAGACAACAGGGAGCAGATATATGGACCAGAAAGACAGCTTCCTGGAGACGATTCACTCAGATAGCCAACCCTTACATTGGGCCACCAGTGGAGGCTACAGCCCATACCACCATCCACTCTAATCCATCACGTGGTAATGGATCTCTGTAATGTTACACTAGGCCAGGACAGGAGATGACATGCCAGCTGTTTACACCCAACCCTCAAGTTGTAAATAACATTCTTTCTTGAAAAAAATTATGGTAAAAAACATTTTCATTAATTATATTAAGAAGTCATTAAGTTCTGCACTATTAAAGTTTGATATAGCCAGCCAACAATTTTCAGTCCTTAAACCTCCCTCATCTGGGATGGAGTCCTAATAAGGATCCTTAACATCAAAGGTTCATAAGTGTCATTTCCATTGAACATGAAGACGTGAAACAATCTGTAAGAGCTGTGTAGTTTTCTTTAAATGAGCATGTACAAGATGTAATATAGGCTTTAAAAATTCTTCCAGGACCATTGAATGGGCTTCAATTAATCCTCTGCCTAACACAATAGAGCATACTGATGGCTTATTGTTACACGTATGAATCATAGGTAACAAATACATAAATAAATAAATAAAGTAAATCTATATTTATTTTTTTATTCTGCAATGTAATTTGAATCACAAGATGGTGTTTTATTCTTAAGAAATACATTGAGAATTTACAGGACCATACATTCAGGATGTTTACCACAACCTAATGTTGCTATCATTAATTTGTAATCATGTTTGATATGTGTGTGTGTGTGTGTGTGTGTGTGTGTGTGTGTGTGTGTGTGTGTGTGTGTGTGTGTGTGTGTGTGTGTGTGTGTGTGTGTGTGTGTGTGTGGTCTATGTCACATAATTGAACCACACTTCTCCGAAACTCTTTTCATAGAGACAAAAAGAGCAAATGTTCAATAAAGCAATTGTTCAAATCAGTGAAAAATACCACAGGGAAAGGATGCACTTGGCCACATTATGAATGGCACACACAACAGTGTGTCAAACCCACCCAGGCTGCACTCCCCACACCCCCGCCTAACTATATATACCAACTCCAAGATCACACTACAGTGGGGGAAAGGGCAGTTTCCTAACATTGGCCAACTGCTTCCTTTCCCTGTGGAATTTTACGCTGCTGTGAATGTTCACTTTATTGAACAATCGCTCTTTTCATCTCTATGAAGAGTTTCAGCTGTGTGGTTTGAGTATGTGAAGTAAACCCGTGTGTGTGTGTGTGTGTGTGTGTGTGTGTGTGTGTGTGTGTGTATATATATATATATATATATATATATATATATATATATATATATATATATATATATATATATCACCTAGTTTAGTGAGTTTGTCTATAATTCCAGAGTGGGGCAGGGTGTCGAAAGCCTTGGCGAGATCTAGATAGGCTGTGTGAACTACCTTACCCTCATCTACGGCTTTGTTGACCGCTTCAAAGAAGTCTATCAGGTTTAGGAGACATGATCTGCCTTTTGCAAACCCGAACTGGGTAGGGTCCAGAGTTTGGAGATTACCAATGTCATTGTTTATAAGTTCCATGATGATACGCTCCATAGCCTTGCAGACCAGGCTCGTCAGACTAATGGGGCAGTAGTTCCCAGGGTCCGTGGTGACTCCCCCTTTTGTGGAGTGGGAT
Source organism: Protopterus annectens (assembly GCF_019279795.1). Taxonomy (NCBI): domain Eukaryota; kingdom Metazoa; phylum Chordata; order Ceratodontiformes; family Protopteridae; genus Protopterus; species Protopterus annectens. The sequence goes on along the minus strand of NC_056744.1, from coordinate 449,726,054 downwards.
AACCATTGCTGTGCCCCATTCAGTGGGCACAAAGCCTGAGGTGAGGCTATGATTGAACATAGTACTTAGGTGGGGTGCCAGTTCGTTCTGTAGTTCATGTAGAACGCAGCCTGGGATGTTGTCAGATCCCATGGATGCTGTGTTCTTGGCTTTGGAGAGTGTGGTTTTTACCTGTGCAGCCATGATTACAGGTATTTTGCATTCTTCTGGTATAGAGATGGGCCCTTTAGGGGATGAGAGAGGGGTAAAGTTAGCACTGAACCTATCTGCCAGGATGTTGGCAATATCAGTTGGTTCTGTATATTTAGTGCCATTGTGCTGTAACTCAGAGCAGATCTGAGTGTTGCCATTGAGATTCTTGACATAGCTATAGAATTTTTTGTGGTTGTCTTTAGAATCAGTGGCAATTTTGTTTTCGTAACTAGCTTTGGAGGATTTTATGAGGGATCTCAGCTTCTTACTGAGGCTGACCCCAGAGTTCCTCTAATCATGGGATTTTACTCTTTTTTGCAACAGTTTCTTTCTTCTGTTGTAGAGTTTGTTTATAGCAGGGGACCACCAGATTGGCTTCCTTTTTTTGGAGGATAGCATCTTGGTTCTGTTAGGGATTGCACGATCCATGCACTCGTGTAAGTGCTTATAAAGTGCAATTGTATAGGATTCAGCAGTTGTATCTCTATTGTCCATCAGCATGGGTGTCATGAAGTTTGCCATACATTTTAGTAAATGCCAGGAATCTCTCTTAAATACATAAATACATAAATCTTTGGGAGACCCACCAATGTATGCATTTTTTTCATTTGGTTACTTAAGCAACTTGCTGACTTATTATTATTTAATGGTGATGAACGGACACATTTGATTACACTGACAATGCTTTAGTTTGAGGTAAAACTGATCTGTCAATGTGGAATTGAAAGGGGTAAAACTGGTCTGTCAATGTGGAATTGAAAGGTTTAATAATTACTTGCATCCAGCTCTTATGCTGTTTTCTGATTTCTTTACTTAGCTGTCTCTGCCATATAGAAGTTCATGCTCAGGGATGCAGAAACACACACACACACACACACACACACACACACACACACACACACACACACACACACACACACACACACACACCCTACCTGCTACAAACACTGTTTTATATTGAGGTTTATCAGATTGGATGCACGTTTTCTGATTTTGGAAAATTGTACCATGTAATGTATGGTTACTTAACAGATTGTGTCTTATTCTGTATATATTCCACTGTATGATTGTGCGTACTTGTTGTTTTCCCTGCTCAGCTAGATCTGCTTGCCAGTCACTGAACAGGCTATTTACATATCCTGACACACATAAGTACCACATATCTTTATTTGCATATTCAGTGTCCCCCATTCTGCCCTGCAGTGCAGCTTAGCTGCACAAGACTTCTGCAGGAGTGCAGTGCATTTCTACGAATCCCACACATTGTGCTGCATATTGTTTACCCAGTTCCTTATATCCTGTTTAGCAACATGCTACATGCTTACATTTTTCTTTCTTTTTTTTTTTTTTTTTTGGTTAATTTATTTATGTTTTTATCTGAGTCTGTGTATATTATGCTAAAATAGTTTTGGCTAAGTGTTAAAAGTGAACCTATCGGTTAGATTTCACTGCAGAATAGGTTAAACAGTTCTTTTATAAAGCTGCCATGCTTGACAAGATTTTTTCCATAAACATTAGAAAGATACATCTCAGAGACATGATCCATGTTAACCTTTTTTAACTTTAGTAAGATACCATAAAATGAATCTTTCAACCAGTTGAAGACAATCCAAGTATCCTGGCTCACTTTCAAGTATATTTAGTATAATTATATTTTTATCGCTGTAATACAGTTGAATTGATCCCATAAGTGAAATATTAATACATTCTAAAACTGTGTCAGATTTTAAATTAAATATTAAAACTAAATGATTAATGCTGGCAGATTATTTATTTTCTCTCTCAAGCTGGAACTGAAGGTGCTCTATGCCTGATAGCCTATAGTAATCAGACCTTGTTAACATCACTCTTGGCTCGACAGTATACTTTCTGTAAACTATAAATTACCACAGCTCTTCTTACTTGTTATGTATTAGTCAGTATTTCTCACATTTAAATAACGTTACTGGTTCATACCTAGTTTTTTTTTTTAGATTGTGCTCCTTTAGGAAGAATCTATACTTTTTTATAAGCTCTAAATTTTCTATTTCTGATATTTGAAAGAAAATTAATGCATGTAATTTTTAGTTTCCACTACTGAAACTTGCCTTAACTCTTCCCCAGCTAGAGTAAGCACTTTCCTGCCTTTTTCAAATATAGTACTTTCCTGATTTCGGCAGCATTATTTGAGTATTTTGACTTTGGGGAATGATTTGCAAGTAAAAACTAATTTATGTATATTGTGATGTTTTCTGAATTTTAGTGATGGAAAAACACAATAAATTAAGGAAAATCAGCCTTCTGATAGGAAAGTAACTTTGACTGACTCAGGAAATCTACAAACATCAGAGTAAGATCAGAAGTGCAGGCAGAGAACTGAAATGTAGTTCAAGAGACTTCTCATACTTTGGAATAAACTACCTATCTATATCAAACAAAGCTCCTCATTAGTACTCTTCAAGAAAAATCTTGATGATTGGATGGGAAATAGGAAATTCACCCCGGCAATCACTTCTGTGGCTCTGCTCGACAGTGGCACAGGAAAATAATTTTCTTGGGTGGCAAAAGCCAGGGTACCTTTTTGGCTGGGCTTGTATAGGCCCCAGGACCAATAGCCTAGTACCTACCTATGAACCTATGAAAGGATGCAATTATGCTCCAAAACAGGAAAAAGGTGAGCTTGTTAAGCACCTTTCTGACATGAAGCTTTTTAAACCACCCATAAGCACTGTTAAGATCAGGTCTCATACTGAGGACTGACAGGTAAAATGCTGGTGTGCAAAGAACAGCAGTAGAATATAAAACAGCTTTGAAAGCTGTTAGATATTTCACTCTGCCACATTTACAAACAAAACATGGCAGAGAAAAGTGTCGACTTCTAAAAAGTGCTTTACTAGCTTCAAAAGGCTTTAAAAGCCAGTAAAAGTAATAACACAACTGACATTCTTAATTTTTTTTCTTCTGTAACTGGTAATAAACAGATAACACTATGTCCTACAAAGAATTACAATTATGTCTCAATGATCATAACCCTAATTATGTGTTCAACACATGGGTGCCAACTTTCGGCTCTTCAGCTTCACTTTCAAGGTGAATTTCTTGATATCCATATCTTGAGCACTTAAGTTGCTTATCATAGAAGACTTGATCATAAGCCTGTATGTAGAAAGTGTTCTATTTTTTTCTCTTTTCAGACCAGCTCTGAATTACTTCTGAGTAGAAAAATGGTGCTGGGATTTCTTCTAAGAGAATTTCTCCTCCCCAGTGAAATTTGTTTAAAGAACATTTACAGGTGTCTTGCTGAAATTTAATCCAGATGCATTCAGTCTCTGCTTTAGTTTCTACAAACGACATTAGATCTAAACATTGCCATTCCTCATGGTTTATTTAAGCAGTGAGTCTGTTTCTGAGTGGTGTGTTAGTCAGAAGATAATAATGGTTATGTACCTGTCTGTTAAACTACTGATTACAGTTTCCTGGACATTATTAACACAAATACCCTTGGCCAGATAGTGCACGCCCCAAGAAGAAGAAGAAGCTAAGACATACTGGACCTAGTACTCACCAGTATGGGAGAATGCTGCACCCCCCCCCCCCCACCGTGTCATATCCTTACTGGTGAAGTCAGGTCACAAATCTGTTTCAAAATAAAAATCAAAGTGGAAAATGCAGCAAAACTCAATTATGAACTATTCTAAAGCAAACTATATCCTATTATACAATGACCCCCATTAATATTCTAAAACATGCACACTGATTGGTCAGCGTGCACGTTGTAAATCAGAGTTATACTAATGGAAAAAGGTCCGGTCGCCCGGATGTTTTCCATTAGTATAACTCTTTTTTTAAAGCAACGGAGAACGCAAGATCTCCGTTGCTTTTTACACACTGTCTCTCTATGTTAAACGAGTTTAACACAGTGTGACAGCTTTAAAAAATGTAGTAGAGATCTTCCTATCTCTTAGCTTTTTTTAAAGGTGTCTCGCTATGTTAAATGGGTTTAACATAGCGAGACAGCTTTAAAAAAAGCAAAGGAGATTCTCCGTTGCTTTTTTTAAAGCTGTCTCGCTATGTTAAACTCCATTAACATAATGAGACATTTTGCAAAAAGCAACAGAGATCTTGCTTTCTCCGTTGCTTTTTTCAAAACAGTCTCTGTATGTTAAATGGGCTTAACATAGCGAGACAGCTGTAAAAAAAGCAACGGAGATTCTCCGTTGCTTTTTTTAAAGCTGTCTCGCTATATTAAACTCCTTTAACATAGCGAGACAGTTTGTAAAAAGCAACAGAGATCTTGCTTTTTCCGTTGCTTTTGCCCACAGCTCTGATGTACTGTGTAAGCATATGCATGCACAGTACATCAGAACTGCCGCAGAATACCAGACAGCTGCGGAAGGGCAGCAAGGAGGCATTATACAATGCCATTATTTAAGAAAAGTAATTATTTTTTTTCTTAAATAATGTCATTGTATAATAGCAATAACCCACTTCTGGGTGTAGGTAATGCTGGATTTACCCACAATTGTCTTTGTTTGGCCACTCGGGCTTCGCCCTCGTGACCAAACCACACCAACCGTGGGTAAATCCAGTATTACCCACACCCAGGCGTGGGTTATTGCTATATTAAGCAACAGTTTGTCAAAATTCATTGCTCCTCCAAACCCAGAGCTCACAGCAACCTATGCAGAATTGCTCACAGAAAACTAGAGGATGTCTAGTTTATAGATGAAAACACTTAACAGAAGTTATTTACTGATGTTTTGTTTCAGTATTACAGAAGTTACTTTACTGATGTTTTGTTTTACAATAATAAAGTATTTTATTTGGGAATTGCAGCTTCCTGGAATATGTTTTTTTTTGTTTTATATATATATATATATATATATATATATATATATATATATATATAGATATATATATATATATATATATATATATATATATATATATATATATATATATATATATGTATATAGTTTTACTATCAAAATCTCGAAATTCCAAACAGAAAACGTTTGGAACATTGAACATAAATGTCAAACCTCTACATATTAAATAGGTGAAAATGTCAAATCTGCTGAACAAATTCAGCAGATTTGACATTTTCGCTGAATATCAAACGTGATGTCCATATAGGAGCTCAGGTAAGCGTAATTCCTACTCTTCACATCACGTTTTTGCAGGGGGGCAAGCCCCCTGCGCCCCCCACATCCCCTGCTAACTATATATTCCAACTCTGAGATTACACTACTGTGAGGAAAAGGATGAATGTCCCAGTCTACACTGTACCGCAATCTCTATTCATTACATAAAGTTCATATCAAAGAATGCACAGTGTCATTCGCCGATATGAACTCTCAGTCATGTAAGGGTCAGCAACATGGGAATCAGCCATCTGCCTTTCGCTAAACCAAATATATATATATATATATATATATATATATATATATATATATATATATATATACAGTTTGAATATGGCTAGTGGAATGTCCAAATGGAGGGGAATTTTTTTACAAATGTTTTGCTTGTAAACTGCACAGAGTTGTTAGTACGTTGTTTAAACTTCTATCATATGAATGAGTTCTGATGCCTTAGCATGTTAAGATATTTCCAAAGGATTTAAGAGACTAAGAAATATTATACTTGATTAAACAAATATTTCAAACCTGATCTACATAAAACTGATAGCAGAGATGTTTAGGTGGCAAAATATTATTTATTGATATTTAAAATTCTTCTAATAAAGATTCCAAACTGTATAGTTGCAAAATCAAGAACTGCAAGACATGATACAAAGATTACAGACTAGGAAGACAGAGAAAGTCAATAAGACAAAACTGGCCACTCAGCTTTGATGCTAGAAGATTAGAAGATTGTGGGTTCTAGCCCCATGCCATGTACATAGATTAATTTCCAGTGCTGATACAGAAATATAGTATAAGGTGTTACTGTACTCCTGAGTTCGCCATCGTTTGGATGAGATGTTAAACTGAAGTTGTCTGACTGAGATGGTGGCAGCTCAGAAAAACATCTCACACAACTTAATGGAAACACCAAGGTTCATTATTACACAAACTTAAAACTAACTAATTATATGCAAAATATTTATAGATACTATATACAGAATATGTACAACAAAATATTAAATTCCATAAATTCAACTCTACCCATACCTCTCAACTGTACAGATTTTCTCAGAATGTCCAGATTTTTGCCTCATACTTTTGGTCTGTTTCTCATAAGATTATGGTTTTCTGGCAAGTCACTGAGGACTGAAGGCAGAAAATAATGAGAAACATTTGTGATTTTCAGAAAATTCATGCTAATGTAAAACTTGTTATTCTATCAGCTCTCTAAGTTTGTAAGAGCAATATTTAAAAATTGTCTCTGTTTTTGGACCTTTGTCCTCCAATTATTTATAGCTTTGTCCAGTTGTCTTACTGGTAGAGGCTGGGAGATATGACTCCACCCCACTCTGTCTGATATAACCATAACTCCAAGTTTATTATTACTTACATTTCTTATCACTTAGAGCCTCAATGCATCATTCTGTCTATATGTGCCCAACATTTAACATTAATAGTTTATCTACAATATTTTTGTAATCAACACATAAAATCATATCCATACTTGCATTCTTCCATCTGACACATTATATATCCTCCCATGAACTCCTTTCTCCTATTACAATACAAAAACAAAAGTTCTGCATTCTCTTCCACATTGAACCCAACCACATTAGATTTTCTTTCCTCAGTAACTTTATACTTCATATTCTCCCTTCATGGTAATTTATTGAAAGACAGGGTCTACATCACCCTGTCGATAGCCGACAATATTGAAGCTGATATTGTTGGCACCAAAATGTCAAAAGCGAAAGTCATTGCGCGTGTAAATGGAAATCTCTGTAAGGGGAGATTTCCATTTACTGCAATGTAGTGAGATCTCGGAGTTGGTATATTTAAGTAGCAGGGGTGTGGGGGTGCAGGGGACCTTGCCCCTCTGCATAGAGCAATTTGTGTTGTGTTTGGGTGTTTTTTTTTTTTATGTGTGTTCAATGTTCGGGGGTTTCAGCATTTTCGTGTCGATTATGACACTGTCGACAGTTTGAGTTTTCGACAGTGTAATATAAACACGAAAGACATACACCACATGAAGGTGGCACAGTGGTGAAGCAGGTAGTACTGTCACCTCACAGGAAGACGTTCTTTGGTTTGAATCTCAGCTGGGAATTCTTCTGTGCAGATTCTGCATGTCCTCCCTCTGTTTATCTGGATTTTCTATGGATGCTCTGGTTTCCTCCCACATTCCAAAGACATGCAGTATGTGGACTGGACACTCCAAGCTGGCCATAGGTATGCGAGTGTGTGGCATAGAAGAACAACCACAGTAGGGGTAGCCAACCGAAGGTGTGAACATTGGATCTAGATGATTGTCACTGTTCAAGTGATACCCTGACCCCATGTAGAAAATTGGAAAAAGGGATTTTATGGATGAATTGATACACCACATGAAACCATTCCATCTATACCTCTTTACAGAAAATTGGCTCTTGTTCATTCCCTTTCTTTTATAGTCCAAATGACCATAACTATCCTCTAAATGCAATTATAAGATCATACATTCATAAGTTAACTATTCCAATTCGAGGTCAACTAGCCATGTGAGAACACAAATTCCCTTAAGCTGACATCATGTACCTTGTTTTCAGCCCATTAATTCAAACAGTTGGAGATTTAGTGAACAACTGGAAATATGATTCTCATCAGATCGTTGTTTTCAGCTCAGGATTTGTAGATAATTATAGAAGCAAAATACATAATCGTATTTGTAAAATGGGAAATGTTCTCTGTCATTGCCATAAAGATTGCGATTTCATACCAATTCAGATTCAGATTTCACAGATCCTAGACTTCCCTTCTGAGCTTTTCTCTAAGGATCAACTGGTTGCTTTTCGTCAAGATATATTGTTTGGCCTTATCAGCCCACTCTATCTGGGAGCAATCTCTGCCTATATCTCTACTCTCAAGTTATTTCTCAAGGTAATTTTAAGACAAAGACAGCTGCTGTAACACCCAAGTATTTGAACTTCCTTCTAGAAATCTTGACAAAACCTTGCTTTGAACTGACGTACTCAGTGCCATTGACTTAAAAACACCCTTTCTGTCAGTTGTCACATCACTGAGATGTCTTTGAGCGACAGTGTCCATGTACTGTGAGCCCTGCATCATTTGTAATAATGGGACAGTGGCATTTTTGACTATTCCTTTCTTCTGTGATACCCATGTCAGACACTGAATCAAAGAGTGTATTTCCTTCTCATCTTCGTATAAAATATGTAATGGCAGAAATCTTATACAAGGCAGATACCAGAGGGATGTTGTTTGTATAGTTTCAAGAACAAAATAGATCAGAAAACATGATAAAAATGTCATCTCATTTCCAGCTAACAAGCTGGGTTCCCCTAAAGGGGGAAAAGTTTTTTTCATCTGTGTTGGAGTCTGTTATAACTTCAGGGAATCATTAAACTTCATCCTAGCAGTGGAGCACTGGCTCACAATGCCTTTTTCAGAAAAACAATCTCCACAGTCACATGCAAAGCTTCTGCTTATTCCAAGGTTCGTATTTCTACCAATGTGTACAAGTTAGATGTGATCTCCAGAGTTATAGGCCAGTTTTGTGCAGCATTTATCCTGTAAATGCTTGTTGAAGTTCCACCTGATTTCCAAATGCATAGCTAGATATTCTACCCATCCAGCAGTGAAGATGGGGTGATGACATATAGATTAGTTGCCTGTGGTGCTTATCATAACAATGGTTGCCTGAAGTGCCCCTGCCTTCACAGTGGCATCTCTACTACCATCCCCTTAGAGAATCATAGGTTCACAGGTACTTACTAGGCTAGTGATCTGTAAGGATCTTAAGAAACCTAGCCTTATATTCTTGCAGTAGTTTGTTACCCTTATATTCTGCATATGAATAACCCAGATGTGGGCAAAGCAAGGATATGTTGAGACTTTTACTTATTACCCCTACCCATGAGGGGCATGGGTGGCTAGACCAGAGTTGAGTATGTTCTTTCCCTTCCATTCATCCAAATTATGTTTGAACAGAGTAAGAGAAGCACTTTGCTTTATGTAGAATGGAAGACAGTTCTATAGAAGAGATATTCTCTATGATAATTATCCCTCCAACATATTCAATGTATGCAGCAAAACAGATTGAGGTTCATTGAATGGGTATTAATGCTACCATTGGACTTGTTAATATGTTATTAGGTCTGACAGTACAGGGTATGTTGAGCTCTGTACGTGAGGCAGAGGTCACTTCTTAGTAGCCTATATGATACTGAGAAGAGGGACAAGGCATTGAGATGGTCTGCATAGTTTGTGTGATTTAGGCCCTTGACATTTTTAGTGAGCATCATTGTGGCCACTCCAGTTGTGACAAGTGTTTGGATACGCACATACTGAATGGGGCATTATATTCAATGATTACATCCCTGGATCTGGATGCCATACATTTAGATATAACCTGTGTGATGAAAAATGACTTCCTTACAATAGAGAATACATGGTGATCAAAGGACAGTTCATTGCTGACATAGGTTCCTAGATCCCTGACTGAGTGATTAAGTTTCAGTGATATGTTGTCAGTGTGATAGTTACAAGGGATGCTATATTTGCCAAAAAATTATCATACATTTCTTAGCATTTAGTTTTATTCCATAGTTTTGACACTGGCTATTTGTTTGGAAAAGACTCTCTTGGAGGATTTTGGTGTCCTTTGGGGTATTTATGAAGGCACCAAGTTTTCAGTTGTCTGCAGGCTTGCCCAGCCATAAACCTTTAACATTTGCTTGGACTTCTGAGAAGTAACACCAAAGAGGAGTGGCTCAATGACTAAACCCAGGAGTACCCAAATAGTGTCAGGTCTTTTAGAGGAAGTAAAGCTTCCCACCTTAAATTCCTGGGTTCTGTTTGCAAGCCAGTTTACCATCCAATGAGGTAGATAGGATTTACATTTAGCTGAAAAAGTTTGTCTATGATATCAGGGTGTTGGATGGTGTTAAATACCTTTGCAAGATCTAGATATGCATTGTGTACTAATTTTCCATCATCCATTTATTTTATTTTATTTATTTATTTTACATTTGATAACTGGGAAAGTCCACTGGACACAGGTCCTTTTTCAGTGGAGGCCCGGGGAGAAAAGCTCCACAAATAACATATACTATTTGATTATAAAACATACATCAATAAAACATAATCTGAAAAAAAAAAAACATTACAGCTCTTTAATTGATATACATACAGATTAATCAGGAAAAAAAATATAGAACAGAGTAGGACAATTTATAATTAAAAAGTCATAGGTTACAGCAGTAGATACAGCCACATATGGGTAGTAATTGTTTAAATAGTTAGTGGTGATTACAATATAAGAAAGGTAGAACTAGCCCAGACTGGTGCAGGTACATAGCCAGGTAATATGGAGGTGAGTTCTTAGTGTTTTCTTAAACTGAGTGAGTGAAGAGATGGAAGATATGTGGGTAGGAAGTGAGTTCCATATTTTAGAAATGCTGTTAGAGAATAGCGACTCATCTGCTGTGTTACTGACTTTAGTTACTTCAAGAAGGAATTTATTACTGGAGCGAAGAGTTCTATTACTAGAGTAGGGATGTAGTAGGTTTTGCAGTGAAGGTGTTTTTTTCAGGTCCTTTTTCAGTGGAGGCCCGGGGAGAAAAGCTCCACAAATAACATATACTATTTGATTATAAAACATACATCAATAAAACATAATCTGAAAAAAAAAAACATTACAGCTCTTTAATTGATATACATACAGATTAATCAGGAAAAAAAATATAGAACAGAGTAGGACAATTTATAATTAAAAAGTCATAGGTCACAGCAGTAGATACAGCCACATATGGGTAGTAATTGTTTAAATAGTTAGTGGTGATTACAATATAAGAAAGGTAGAACTAGCCCAGACTGGTGCAGGTACATAGCCAGGTAATATGGAGGTGAGTTCTTAGTGTTTTCTTAAACTGAGTGAGTGAAGAGATGGAAGATATGTGGGTAGGAAGTGAGTTCCATATTTTAGAAATGCTGTTAGAGAATAGCGACTCATCTGCTGTGTTACTGACTTTAGTTACTTCAAGAAGGAATTTATTACTGGAGCGAAGAGTTCTATTACTAGAGTAGGGATGTAGTAGGTTTTGCAGTGAAGGTGTTTTTTCAGGTTGATAAAGAATTTTATGAGCAAAAATAAGTTGATTCTATTGCAAAAGATGGGGAAATTCTAGCCCGTTAAGCTGTTTTAAAGATGAGCAGTGGTGTGATCTGTATGGGGCATCTGAGGCGAACCTGGCTATTTTGTTATAGCAAGAGTCTAGTTTAGCTAGGTCTGTTTTCCTGAGGTTAGTAAGAATAGGGGAAGCACAGAGAAGTGTAGAGGTCAGATGAGTGCATGTTATGGTAGATTTTGTGGATTTGGTAAGATATTGCCTATTTTTGTAAAGGGTGCCTAATTTTTTTTATGTACTTTTTAATGGTCTGGGCAATATGTAGGCTGAATCTCCATTTATTGTCAATCTCAACTCCAAGAAGTTTGGTGTGTGCTGTTGGATAAATAACAGTTTTATTGTTGGATGAGATGTTAAAGGTGGGATCTGTAGAGGTGGATCGAGTGGGTTTAAAGAGAAGAAGTTTGGTTTTAGAAGGGTTAAGAATAAGTTGAAGCTTGGTAAGCCATGTTTCTACTGAGATAAATGACTCCTTGTGTAAGTGTGTGGAGTTTGTGTAGTGAGGAAGATGCACATATTAATGTGGAGTTGTCTGCATATTGTATAACAGAGGCATGAGGAGTAGAAGTGTGAAGGTTATTAGTATATAGAGAGAAAAATAATGGGCCAAGTATTGACTCTTGGGGTATGCCAAGCGTGACTAGAAGAAGAGGTGAAAGTTCATGCTGCCACATAACTGCTTGCTGCCGGCCAGTTAAATAGCTTTGGAACCAGGTTATGGAGGCTTGACTAAGTCCTAGATCAGTAAGAGCTTTGATAAGAATACTATGACTAACCATACCAAAGGCTTTTGACAGGTCTGGTAACCTTTGCTTCAATAACCTTCTCAAACAAGTCGAGGTAGGTTAAATAGGCAGGATCTGCCCTTGACTAATCCAGGCTTATCTGGTTTAAGAGTTTGCAGGTTACCTATGTCCTTATTTATTAACTTCATAATGATCCTTTCCATAGTCTTACAGATGAGGCTGGTCTAGCTTATGGGTCTATAACTACCCATGTCTATTGATGCCCCACCTTTGTGAAAGAGGGTTGCTGTTGCTGTCCTCCATTCATGCACATGAAGCTTATTTGGAGGCCGATACTGAATAACTTCTGTAGGGCATCTGACAAGTCTTGTTTCAGGCTGACAAGCAGGCAGCTCAATACGTTATCAAGCCCCATCTGTAGGGCGTCTAACAAGTCATGTTTCAAGCTGACTAGCAGGCAGCTCTGTATGTTATCAAGCCCCATCTGTAGGGCATCTAACAAGTCATGTTTCAAGCTGACTAGCAGACAGCTCTGTATGTTATCAAGCCCCATCTGTAGGGCGTCTGACAAGTCATGTTTTTGGCTGACTAGCAGGCAGCTCAGTACGTTATCAAGCCCCATATGTAGGGTGTCTGACAAGTCATGTTTCAGGCAGACAAGCAGGCAGCTCAGTACATTATCAAGCCCCATAGAAGTAGCATTCTTGGCCATGGATATTGCTTTGAGGACTTGTTCTTGGGTGATTTGAAGGGGGTTCTAGATGCTGGTATGTGATCTGTGAACATATGAGGGCAAAGTTTATGTCTTTCTTTCCTTAAAGGAATGTTTGTTTTCTTCTAGTTATTTACAATAGCATCCCTACCACCTACCCCTGATGCCTTTATTTCCTTAAAGAAATGGTTGCTTTCTTTATTGTAATTATTCTTGATGTTTGATCATTATTACAGCCAACTATATGGCAATATTCAGCTTCATTAAACCATTATTCCCCCCACCAGGACAAAACATTGGATTAGTCCAACACAACTCTAAGTCCCAAACTGTATGTACCACAAAAAAATGCCAGATGCAAAAACGGACAGCTGAAACCAGGCATATACTTTATTTATAATTATAACAAGAATTACTGCCTCAGTACACTGGATTAGCCTCTCTGTATATCATCTGTAATACACTACTTATGGGAAAATTTTCCAGGCATGCCTGAGTTTTGAGAAAGCTGTATAACCAACCTGTCCAACACTGGGAAGACAAGGTTACTTCAGTCATCTACTCTTATGCTGAATGCTTCACACAACTGTACTCTATATTCATCTCTCTAGCGTCACATTCCTATTTTTCTTTAGTTATGCTTATAGAATATTTACTTTCTGTACTCCATGGCCATGTCCACTTTGTATCTTCTAACTATATTTTAAGGAAAACGTGGCATAGCTCTGTTGAGAGAGGAAAAATAATAGCAGTGGCAGTTCCTGCAGCAACAAATGCAGAAGCTTTAATGATATTTGGAAAGGGCTTCAGTAACACTTCAACCTGATTATTAGTACTTGATTATCTGAGGCATAAGATCAGGACTTTGCACATTGATCATTTCTGAGTATCAAGTAGGAGGAAGACAGGTCCTTCTAAACAAGTGGTTTAAAAATGTTTCTATAATGTCCTTAGAGTATGGATCTAAGAAACAGGATAAAATGTAACATTGTGCTTTGCATATGCACAAAATGTGATCATCAGCCTGGAATGTTGCACATTTTGCCTACCTCACATGCAGAACAAGTGTCGTTCCTGCACTGAGCTCAGTGTTATGACCAGCAGGGAGAAACACCATGACGTTGAACCTTTTGTTTGGACTCTTCCAAGATATGCAATATAACAGACAGACGGCCAGCTGCCCATATTGCAGCAGATGTTTGTGCATTCCCTATCCCAGTTTTAGGCTTCTCTATTTTTTTAATTCCTTTTTGTTGCTTTAACATCTGCTGCTTCACATATGAAGTAATTTAACATGGGTGGAGTTTCTTGCACATCAAGTGCAGAGCAAGACTGTTTTCTATTGGATGTTGAGCATAACTGTTCTGAACTGCACTGAAAAGTAAAACTGATGACACATACAGACTGTGCTGAAAGCAGAAACCATTCTCTGCACATTGATCCTGGCTGATGAAATCTTCCACTACCACTACGACTGTGTGTAGCTATTGTGTCTTGGAGACAGATTCACACACCTTCAATAGTTCAAAAGCTTTATTAAGTAAGACAAACAACATGGCAAACAGAAACAAGATTAATAGAGCAAAACCCAGAAAAATTCATGAAACAGGACAAGTTAAATGCAAGCATCGTTAAATGTATGCTCTGTAAAATAGGTATCATCCAGTGGCAAAAGGTATACTACAGTGATAAAGCAATGTAAATGTATCAGTAACTACTGGGCACCATGCTAGCATGACATCTGCTAACAGTCACTCTTTTATCCAACTCCATAATGCTTCCATCATTATCAGCTTGTGATATGGAAACTTTTTGTAAACAGTCATAAAGATTCTTAATATTTGGTGTTTTGCACACAGAGAAATGAAAATTATTCATGCACCTCTTTTTTTGTGGGGATTTAACCTCCTGACTTCTTTTCCTGTGCTTAATTTAGTTTCCACACATCTTACAAACACGACTGAAGTGTGACTTGGCTTATTAAAATAAAGTAAAACCCATACTGCAAATACCAGTTTTATTTTGTTATTTTTTTTCTATACTGCTTAAGTGGAGGGTATATATTTTTGGGCAACATTAATCTTGCCTTATCAGAACCAAAGGTCCCACAAGAAACACTTACTGTTCACTTCTGAAGTGACAAGTCAGTGTGCCTGTCCTTTAAGGCAGTTAGCATCTGACCCCACTTCACTTCTATGTCATCTAGGTCAAAGTCTGTCATATTCTTGAAAATTATTTCAAATAGTGTTGCCTTCTTATTATTGTTGGTTAAATGTGTTACTTTCTTACAGCTGAGCATGTGGAAGACTTCAGGATTCACATCACATACTGCATTACGCTGTTGTTTACTTCTCTATACCATCACAGTAAGAATACATAATTTTTCCTGGCTTCATGGTGTCTATTTGAGGCATAAAGCCAATGACATAAAGCCCCCTTGAGCTTATAATACACAAGTTTTCAGACAGTTCCTGTAAAAAGTAAAAATAGCAGCAATTCTTCTTCTGAGAAGTTTCAGAATAAAAATTATATTCTCTGAGTGATGGATGAGCAGAATAGCTTTATTCATGCATTTTAAAGGTTTATATATATATCTGCTGTGACACATAATTTTGGTTATTTTTATCCCCTTATTAGAAGATTAGTGATGTCAACTATATAATACCAAAGTTCTCTCATACCCTTCAGAAAGTTTTTTTTTTCATATAGTACTGAAGGAATCAGCATTTTTGTTCAACATCTCATTGTGTGAAACAATGATAACAAACAAGACATGTATTTTGTTACAAAATATGCCCCTTTCATAGAGTGGGTAGCTCATATAATAAATGAAGCATTGGTACTACGTTTTAAGTAACTCTATTTTGTCCATCTGTCTTAAGACAGTCTAAATTTTTGTATCGAACCTCCTTTTCTCTCATGAATCTCCTCATCCACTCTTCAACTCTCCCCAACCAAGGGGTTGGCCCTACAGCACATTTGCAAGGGTTACGCAGGCTGTCCTTTTGGGGTTACTTGCTCTGTACATAAAATAAATGGACATCTAACGCCTCCATTGAAAGCTAATAAATGCTATCATATCAACTAGTTGTGGGTTTTGGTCTGGGATGTCCCTCTTCAAAGTATGCATCTAGAGATCTTAGGATCAGACTTTTGGAGTACATAAAAGATACATATAATAAGTTGGACACCAGTCCGGCTGAATGGCATTTTCTTCTGTCACATTTGAGATCCTTCTGGTCTAATCCTATTAATTTCTTGTAATCTTCATGATTTTGAACTTATCTCAATTCAATTTGTTTTTGTAATGCACTGAAATGTACTATATTTTTATACTAGAAACTTAGTTTTATCCTAAAGGCATGACAATGAATCGAATTGTAAATATTTATTAAGAAAAAGTTCAACATTTTTATTTTTCATTAGTTTATATACTAAGCGTTCTTATTTGCTGATTAGTAAAGCCTTTTCTTATTGTAAATAAATGAGCAGTTTCTTATATTAAAAGCTAGTAACCTTGAAGGCTATGTAATCTGATACTCTATTTGCTTATACGAGAATTTTCTTGTAATAAAAGATTTGTTTTATTGCAATTTATTACGCCCAATGTGGAACAATGTGTGGAAAATTAGGCTGCACTACAGCTCAGAACTACAGTGGTACTAGGAAAAGGACTGATGCAGTTGTTCTACCTTTAAATTAAGATGTAAGAGGAAGGGTGTCACAGATGCTGTAAATAGGCAAGAAATGCAGGCAGTATAAGAAGAAAAAAGGGCACAAAAAACAGCAGATAAACAAACAAAGGAATCTCAAAGCAAGAGTACGACTGGATAGGAAGCTATGGTTCTGCAGGTATTGATGCAGGAGGGGAAGGTAGATATTACTGGCATCACAGAAACATATGTCAATGACTAGAGGGGTGGGACATGAAGGTGTTTTGGTATGGGCTGTTCTAGAATAACAAAGAAGGAAGGGATGAAGGTGGAGTTCTGATCTGCAAAACAGAAGGCCTCAAATGTGAGGTAAAGTAGGAGGATGAGGTAGTGTACCACCCCATGAGAGGAAAATGGAGTGGGCAAGTTAAAATGCAAATATGGTTAAAGCAGAGGAAGGGGGATACTGGTGGATCAGTATATTCCTTCAACCCAAGACACATCAAGGGAAAAGTATGAAAGAATCAAGAAATAACAGATTAGGTAAGTAGGAAGAGGAAAAAGGATATTGTCAGAGGGGAACTGAATCTGCTAAAAGCTCCCTGGTTGATTCCATCCTCCAGAGCAAAGAGGCTGTGCGAGCTGACTGAGTTCTTGGACCATGAGGGTTCAGTTAGCTGGTGACAGACTATAACAGAAATAATAGTCTTCTATTTATAGTCTTCATCAGATGGGGGTGAGAGGTGTGCAGATAAAGATGCCATTAGCGAACAATGATCATGGCACTGTTTGTTTTAAAGTGAGGAGAAAGAATAAGAACACAAGGACAAATATCATGATTTACAATTTTAGGGGCGTGAATTATGACGAGTTGGAGAGAAGGTCAACTTCAAGTTGGAGACTGGGAAAAAACTAAGGGAGTAAACAGACTATGGAAATGGGTCAGTGATACTGTACTCAAGGTTTGAAGAATAAACAAAAAAGATTAAGACACTGTGGATACAGATGAAACTGAACTCAGCAATCAGGTAAAAGACCTGCTTTTTTACTTAAGCAGGAATGGAGGGACGATGAGGCAGAAGATGCTCAGTGCAAGCAGGTAGGAAGACAGGTAACAAAACAGGTGAGGGCAGCAAAGGCACTTTCTCAAGGTGACATGACAGAAGAGGTCAAGAGACTGAAGAAAGACTTCTTTCAGTATACAGCAAAGAGAAGACAAGGAGGGTACATGTCTCTAGGCTCAACAAAGCTGTGATCATAATCAGAAACAACTGGAACAAAAATAAAGAGGCTGAATTAATGCTTTGCTTTAGTCTTTAAGAAGGAAAGCAAAGGAAAAGTGCCATGCTGGAAGGGAGATATGCTAGAATGGGAACACCCGTAAACAGATAGTAGAATATATATCTATATATATATATATATATATATATATATATGGATCTACAGTATATTAGTGAATTTACGTTTTACCGAAATGTAAATCCGCTAATATAATTACGCAAAAGGGAATTTTATCGAAAATGCACTTTCGCGTAATAAAGTTTACAAAATAGAGTAGTAAGGGGGATGTTGATTGAAAACATGTTGTTTACATGTTATATTAGTTGTACATCAACCTTTAGTGTTGATGTACAACTAATGGGACTTTTACTGAGATCGTAGTACAGTGGGGATGAGAGAACATTCCCTTTTCCCCACTGTAGTGCAATCTCGTAGAGAGAATATTTAGGTAGGGGGGTGTGGGGGGCACAGCCCCCCAAATGGGAGGTGCAGGGGGGCTTGCCCCCTGCATAAAAGTGTTTTCAGTATTTTTTTTTTTTTTTTTTTTAAATGGATTTACATGAAAGTGCATTTTCATTGAAACGCATTTTCGTGCAAATGCATTCATGGATTTACATTTCACTGAAACGTAAATTTGTGCATAGACAGTAGATCCATATATATATATATATATATAAATATATACATATATATATATATATATATACATATATATATATATATATATATATATATGTATATATATATATATATATATATATATATATATATATATATGTATATATATATATATATATATATATATATATATATATATACGGAGAGAGAGAGAGAGGGGGGGGAGAGACTGAGAGGGAACTGTCTTTCCTGAGGGAATTAAAGCACAGGGGCCATTAGACTGACACACAGAGTCCTAAGGAATCTGGCCGGTGAGCTGGTGGATCTCCACTGAAGGTTTTTTTTTTAGATTACTCTCCAATGCAAAGTATCTGAGAACTTGAAAACAGCAGGTGTGACACTATTGTGCAAGTGGACAAAACAAAATAACCAGGAAACTACAGGCCTGACAGTGCAACAGAAGTGACAGTAAATGTCATGGAGAGAATCCTAAGGGAAATTTGATTGCTTTCATACAGGAAAATAACTTCTAGGACAATAAATATTTAGCATTCATAGCTAGCAAAGGTTGTTAGTCAAATCCAATCCAGCTTGTGAGTGGGTTATAGGAGAACCTAGCAGGGGAGTACCATTGGACATGGTCTACGTGGACCTCCCCAAGGCCATTAACAGCTTCTCATAAAGGTAGCTGTAAGGAAATCCAGAATGGACGAATGAAGGATCAAGCGTAAGGGAAAGGATACCTGCATGGTTGATTGGCTTGAATTAGAAGGGGGTGATGAGGGGGACGATGTCAGGAATAAGGGAAGTGATAAGTAAAATACTGCATAAAGGTCCAGAGGTTTTCAATGTATTCATTTCAGACATATGTGTGAGAAGGAAGTACAGGATCCATCTGTCTGTTGATGACACAAAGTAAGGAGCAACAACATAACAGGAGAAGAGTATAAGCAATTATTAACAATGCACTTGAGTCACAGCAACCCCAATATGAAATATCAGCTGTGTGAAGTAGAACTGATGGCTGCTGAGGAGGAAAAGGATCTAGGATGTTGATCCACCTAGACGGTACCAATAGGAACACAATGAGAGGACAGTAACAACAGCCAATAGAATCAATAGGAACACAATGAAAGGACAGTAACAACAGCCAATAGAATCAATAGGAACACAATGAGAGGACAGTAACAACAGCCAATAGAATCAATAGGAACACAATGAGAGTACAGTAACAACAGCCAATAGAATCAATAGGAACACAATGAGAGGACAGTAACAACAGCCAATAGAATCAATAGGAACACAATGAGAGGACAGTAACAACAGCCAATAGAATGCTGGAGTATGTTAGAGGAGTAGACTCAAGAGGCAAAAAGTAATGCTTCCACCCTGTTGAGTCCTTACCATGCTACACTCTTTGTACCATGTGAAGTTTTGGAAAACACACAAAGACAGTGACATCGGGCTGATGAAGAGATTGTACAGGAAAGCCACCAGAATGGTCAAATGTTTTTTTTTGAAATGATATAACCAAAGTGTAGAGGAACTAGAGCCCTTCCTACTAGATTGAAGAAGAGACAGGGAAGACATGCTATAGGTGCACAAAATCATGCCAGGGAGACATAAAGTGGCTGTGCTTAAATGGAAATGAAGAAGGGTGAGAAGGAAGCACATGCAACAGGTTGTAGATACCAGCTACCCCATGCCTCTATGAGAGCACTTCTTCTCATTAAGAGTAGTAGACCCATCAAATGGACTACATGAATGGGTGGTGCAGAGAGAAAGCAAGGGAGGGAAATCAAGGAAGAAGGTGTGAGTTACAGATACTGGGAAGGCGGGGTAATAACATTATTAAACTGCTGTGTGAGTTACAGATACTGTAAAGGTGGAGTAATACCATATTATACAATGACCCACATTAATATTCAAAAACGTGCACGCTGATTGGTCAGCGTGCACGTTGTAAATCAGAGTTATAGTAATGGAAAAAGGTCCGGTCGCCCGGACTTTTTCCATTACTATAACTCTTTTGTTTTACAGCAACGGAGAACGCAAGATCTCTGTTGCTTCACATTGTCTCGCTATGTTAAACGAGTTTAACATAGCGAGACAGCTTTAAAAAAGCAACGGAGATTCTCCGTTGCTTTTTTTAAAGCTGTCTCGCTATGCTAAACTCATTTAACATAGCAAAACAGTTTTTAAAAAGCAACGGAGATCTTGCTTTCTCCGTTGCTTTTTTCAAAACTGTCTCGCTATGTTGAATGGGTTTAACATAGCGAGACAGCTTTAAAAAAGCAACGGATATTCTCTGTTGCTTTTTTAAAAGCTGTCTCGCTATGTTAAACTCATTTAGCATAGCAAAACAGTTTTTAAAAAGCAACGGAGATCTTGCTTACTCCGTTGCTTTTGCCCACAGCTCTGATGTACTGCGTAGGCATGCACATGTGCAGTACATCAGAACTGCCCAGAATACCAGACAGCTGCAGAAAGGCAACAAGGAGGCATTATGCAATGCCATTATTTAAGAAAAGTAATTATTTTTTTCTTAAATAATGTCATTGTATAATAGCAATAACCCACTTCTGGGTGTGGGTAATGCTGGCTTTACCCACGGTTGGCTTTGTTTGGCCACTCAGGCTTTGATCTCGTGACCAAACCACACCAACTGTGGGTAAATCCAGCATTACCCACACCCAGGCGTGGGTTATTGCAATGTTATACTACTGCTGTGAGTTACAGATACTGTGAAGGCAGAGTAATACCATATTATACTACTGCTGTGTGAGTTACAGATACTGTGAAGGCAGGGTAATACCATATTATACTACTGCTGTGTGAGTTAAAGATACTGTGAAGGTGAGGTAATAACATATTATCCTACTGCTGTGTCAGTTACAGATGCTGTGAAGGCACGGTAATAACATTATTCTACTGCTAGGTGAGTTACAGATACTGTGAAGGCAGAGTAATATCATATTATACTACTGCTGTGTCAGTTACAGATACTGTGAAGGCAGGGTCATAACATATTATCCTACTGCTGTGAGTTACAGATACTGTTAAGGCAGGGTAATAACATATTATACTACTGCTGTGTGAGTTACAGATATTGGGAAGGCAGAGTAATAACATTATTCTACTGCTGTGTGAGTTACAGATACTGTGAAGGTGGGGTAATAAATTATACTACTGCTGTGAGTTATAGATACTGTTAAGGCAGGGTGATAACATATTACACTACTGCTGTGTGAGTTACAGATACTGTGAAGGTGGGGTAATAACATTATACTACTGTTGTGAGTTAAAGATACCGTGAAGGCAGAGTAATAACATTATTCTACTGCTGTGTGAGTTACGGATACTGTGAAGGTGAGGTAATAACATATTATACTACTGCTGTGTGAGTTATAGATTCTGGGAAGGTAGGGTAATACCATATTATACTGCTGCTGTGTGAGTTACAGATAATGGGAAGGCAGGGTAATAACATATTATACTGCTGTGTGAGTTACAGATACTGTGAAGGCAGAGTAATACCATATTATACTACTGCTGTGTGAGTTAAAGATACTGTGAACATGAGGTAATATATTATCCTACTGCTGTGTGAGTTACAAGTACTGTTAAGGCAGGGTAATAACATATTATCCTACTGCTGTGAGTTACAGATACTGTTAAGGCATGGTAATAGCATATTATGCTATTGCTGTGAGTTACAGATACTGTTAAGGAAGGGTGATAACATATTATACTACTGCTGTGTATTACAGATAATGTAAAGGCAGTGTAATAACATATTATACTACTGCTGTGAGTTACAGATACTGTTAAGGCAGGGTAATAACATATTATCCTACTGCTGTGAGTTACAGATACTGTTAATATGTGGTAATAACATATTATCCTACTGCTGTGCATTACAGATACTGGGAAGGCAGGGTAATACCATATTATACTAGTGCTGTGAGTTACATATACTGTTAAGGCAGGGTAATAACATATTATATTACTGCTGTGTGCTACAGATAATGTGAAGGCAGGGTAATACCATATTATACTACTGCTGTGAGTTACAGGTACTGTTAAGGCAGGGTAATAACATATTATACTACTGCTGTGTGTTACAGATAATGTGAAGGCAGGGTAATACCATATTATACTACTGCTGTGAGTTACAGGTACTGTTAAGGCAGGGTAATAACATATTATATTACTGCTGTGTGTTACAGATAATGTGAAGGCAGGGTAATAACATATTATACTACTGCTGTGTGAGTTACAGATATTAGGAAGGCAGAGTAATACCATATTATCCTACTGCTGTGAGTTACAGGTACTGTTAAGGCAGGGTAATAACATATTATATTACTGCTGTGTGTTACAGATAATGTGAAGGCAGGGCAATAACATATTGTACTACTGCTGTGTGAGTTACAGATATTGGGAAGGCAGAGTAATAACATTATTCTACTGCTGTTTGAGTTACAGATACTGTGAAGGTGGGGTAATAAATTATACTACTGCTGTGAGTTATAGATACTGTTAAGGCAGGGTGATAACATATTACACTACTGCTGTGTGAGTTACAGATACTGTGAAGGTGGGGTAATAACATTATACTACTGTTGTGAGTTAAATATACCATGAAGGCAGAGTAATAACATTATTCTACTGCTGTGTGAGTTACAGATACTGTGAAGGTGAGGTAATAACATATTATACTATTGCTGTGTGTGTTACAGATATTGGGAAGGTAGGGTAATACCATATTATACTACTGCTGTGTGAGTTACAGATACTGTGAAGGCAGAGTAATACCATATTATACTACTGCTGTGTGAGCTAAAGATACTGTGAATGTGAGGTAATATATTATCCTACTGCTGTGTGAGTTATAAGTACTGTTAAGGCAGGGTAATAACATATTATCCTACTGCTGTGAGTTACAGATACTGTTAAGGCATGGTAATAACATATTATACTAGTGCTGTGAGTTACATATACTGTTAAGGCAGGGTGATAACATATTATACTACTGCTGTGTGTTACAGATAATGTGAAGGCAGTGTAATAACATATTATACAACTGCTGTGAGTTACAGATACTGTTAAGGCAGGGTAATAACATATTATCCTACTGCTGTGAGTTACAGATACTGTTAAGACAGGGTAATAACATATTATACTACTGCTGTGTCAGTTACAGATACTGTGAAGGCAGGGTAATACCATATTATCCTACTGCTGTGAGTTACAGGTACTGTTAAGGCAGGGTAATAACATATTATACTACTGCTATGAGTTACAGATACTGTTAAGGCAGGGTAATAACATATTATCCTACTGCTGTGAGTTACAGATACCGTGAAGGCGGGGTAATAACATATTATCCTACTGCTGTGAGTTACAGATACCGTGAAGGCGGGGTAATAACATATTATCCTACTGCTGTGAGTTACAGATACTGTTAAGGCAGGGTAATAACATATTATACTACTGCTGTGAGTTACAGATACTGTTAATGCAGAGTGATAACATATTATACTACTGCTGTGTGAGTTACAGATACTGTGAATGTGGGGTAATAACATATTATCCTACTGCTCCGAGTTACAGATACTGTTAAGGCAGGGTAATAACATATTATACTACTGCTGTGAGTTACAGATACTGTGAAGACAGGGTAATAACATATACTACTGCCATGTGAGTTATACATCATGCACTAGATGATCAGATTGTCTGTCTTCACAATCTATTACCCACCTCCAACCCCGTTGTTGCTTTTCACAGTTAATTGTTGTATGTTGCTAGCACTGGTGCTATGATGGAGAGTGAAACCATTGTTCTGAAAGTTGTTCAGTCCTGTTTAGCCTTTGTTTATTCACCATAACAGAATTATGGATTTGCTTGTTACCAAGAAAATGTCCTAAATGGAGGAAAAGAGTGCAATGGCTGCGTAACGTAAATAATGACGGAACCTTTACTTTTCTTTTATTTATTAATTTATTTATTGGACAGGTTACTTTTTCTATGCCTATGACAGAGATGCTGGAAAATACTTATACTTTTTTTTTTGTTTTAACAAATGACATCATAGGAATGCTTAATGCCTAAAAGAACTAGCACTAATTCTGGCAAATAGAAACTCAGTTGAGCATTTCATGTGAAAGATACACAGCTTTGTTTTGCGCATGTTTGACCACCCAAGGACATGATGGATTAGCCTGTTGTCTAGAAGAGGTCCTAATGCTAACAACAGGTTAAAAAGATTGTGATGGTTACTCAATTATGCACTGTATGTCTTGGCCTGCACACACAACACATGCACACACGTGCGTGGACACACACACACACACACACACACACACACACACACACACACACACACACACACACACACACACACACACACACACCTGACATAACTCATATGCCTACATATACTCACACATACCAACACTACCTGTTCACTAAACTCCCTGGGACTTAGCTCTATTTGAAAGTAATGGGTGAATGCAAGCTTTTGTCTGGGTTAATCATCACTGCTGGCAGTAAGGATTTATGCAGCAAAGTGATTCTGTGAATTGCTCAGCTGCATAAAGCACTTAGTGTAGGCATTCCATGGGAAAAGCGTATGGCTAATTATAATATGCCGCTCCCCTCACCGCCCCACCCCCTAAATGTCTCATTAGTATTTGCAGTAGGCCATAGAGACAACCTACCATGGTGTTGCACCTTTCTGAGATAAGCACTGTAGTAGGGCTGTCCAAGAATCAGTAATGGTTGTCATCAACAGTAAAAAGGGCTTATCACTGCTGGTAACATTTCAGAATCCAGGCCTGTGTTAAGCACCAAACAACATTTATATTCATCAGCACAAATTATTACAAACACAGCAAGTGGGGCAGTGATTCTCGCAGTGATTCTGTGACTACTTCAATCGGTTAATATATGTGTTTAATTTTAAGCAAACCACTTGTTCTTTCTCATATGACAATTGAACAGAGATGATGATGGAGAAAAAGAAAAGAACAAACATACACGCGTGTGTGCTCGCGCGCACACACACACACACACACACACACACACACACACACACACACACACACACACACACACACACAAACACACACACACACACACACACACACACTAATATACACAGACAGGCACACTCTTTCTCTGACTGTCTCTCTCAGTCTCTCGCTCTTTCTCTCTCAGTTTTTATTTTTAATTTAAAAAAATGAAAAGAAAAAAGCAGAAAAATGCAGTTGTGCCATAAAGATCCTTCTTAATTTAGTTCTTAAGGTTCAACCTGTGATTGCTCCCTTTTTCAGTCCTTCGTTTTCAGCTTTAGTTTCACTCTTTTCATTGCCTGTATTGTTTTCCTTGATTCGTTTATCTTTTATGCTATGACTTTCTGTTAAGAATTATTTATGCCGCACACCATGCCATATTAAACACACATAAAGCATGAGCGCCCCCCAGTGCTCAGCACTGAAGATAGCATTTAAAACAATAATTGAAGTTACTCATTTCACAGCTATGTGCCAACTGTGTCTCTTTCTTTGTTCCAACTTCTTTCTCAGCAAATAGCTTCAATGAACAGTCCTGAACACTGGTATTTTCAATACGTAGAACCCTGCAAGCCATTATGCAAATGTGCAACAAAAAGTAAAAATAAATAAATAAATAAAAATTACCAATCACATTTGGACTTTTAGCTTGCTGTTTTCTGTGTCATTTGTGCCATATTTCACACCCTTATGATGGGCACCGGTGAGCATGCCTAGTTTGTGACTGACACAGTTTCACAGATGGCACTAAGGTCCTGATCTGGATCATAATCACTGAAGTAGACAATGACATTTTGCCACTAAGGCAAGTCTTTCACTGTAGCTCCACACACACTACAGTAGAAAACAAGAGACAATATTACATGCCTTCAGTACAAAGCTGCAGGTGGAAGGTATACAGCAGAATGTAAGGAAATAGATTAATAGTTAACAGGAACTACTTAAGCAGACAAGTGTAAGTAGAGTCTATAGCATGTGTATGGTAATGTCTTTTGGCTTTTCCCGGTTAGGGATTACCACAGCGGAATGCCGGTCCGCTAATGATTGGCAGTAGATTTTTACAGTGCTGAGGTGCCAGCCCGACCTTCAACAAAGGCACACCCATTCATGCACACAACTGCATGTTTTTAAATGTCACTTGATCGTGGGGAAGACATGCAGACTCCACACAGAAGGCGCTCCAGCCAAGAATCAAACTGGAGAACCTCTTGCTGTGAGGCGACAATGCTAACCGCTGCACCACAGCGGCCTGTTTTGTGTTGAGTCTATAGCATGTGTATAGTGAACATAAATAAACATGTTTTGGGAATACTACTTAAGTACGGGTGTCAGGCAACAGAATGCCACCATGTAGGGCCTGTACTTTTTATTATGCTTTATATAGGGTAGTTGTCCCTCCTTATCCTCCCTGGTACAGCACAACAACAACAAAATGTATTCAGGAGGTTAAGGGAAATGTTACAAAAGATAACACAACTAGATTCTTGCACAAATAATGTAGCAATAGTGCATATCTGATAAAATTTCACTATAGAGACACAGTGCTACTGGGGGGCGCTAAGAGGGAAAGACCATTTAAGAGGGGAGATATATTCAGTTACAGAATCACATCCCTGCACTAAAACCTTATAGAAACCACTTCATGCTTCAACTCTACACTTACTTCTGTATGAACTAAAAGATTTTCCCTGGAGAGGAACAGCTACATTTATGTCTGAATTGCTATATGACTATAATATTCACTAAACCTTTCATTTTCATGTTGTCTATTGTCTTTATTTTGTTAACTGCCTTCACAAAATGGTTTACTCACAGTGAGCAGATGAATGCCCATTTGTTTTATAAATTATGCTTCCCCAATGGGTAATTTTTCAGTCACATATTCACCTTGGAATGCTGGTTACAATTCTGAGCAGACCCTTCCTTATTTGTGTGGTCTCTCAGAGGATGGTTTTAATTGTATACTAAACAAATTCTGTGCATAGCTAAGAACTGCAAACATACAACTGTCATTTTCAATGCTTTAATACAGAAAAAAAGTACTTTTACTTATGTTAAACTAAGTAAGGGTAAATGATTTTTGCCCAAGTGATTTACTTGAGTCACTGTATGTAACTCTCCTTGCTATGCTCTCAGGCCTACTTGGAGCATTTCTTAGAAAATATGAGACTTGCACTTAGTAAGTACTAAGGTGGGGGGTTCAAAATATGTAAGATGACTTCACCGACAATATTAATAGACAGGAAAGTTTTAAAAAAGAAAAACTAATGGTTCATTCATGGATATAAGATGTGCAACAGTAACAAAATCACAGAATTCAGGGTAATAAACATTCATCCCAGTTATGCTGTATAGTTTTCTAAAGAAAATAGAACAAAAAAGTATCTGTCATTATCCAAATGACACTGACCTTATAAACACTCCATGCATTCAAAGAAAAACAGGATGTGAACTAAGTAGTGATTTCTTTAATCAGAACTTCAAAGGAAAGGGGAAAAAAACAAGAGTGACTCTGCTTGCTTGTTGAACAAATAAAGATGAAACATTCTGCTTAGTTTTCCTTTGTAGTAACATTTAACCCAGCCTCACCCCTGCCCCTTGATAGTATATGGTCAATACATACAATTTTTGAACTGAGAGCACAAATCTCTAAGAATTGTACCCCCAGCTTGTAATTATGGCATTCACTGACAATATACTACAGGGAAAGACCCTTCATAGATTAGCACACATATACAGTGCATAACATCAGTCCTATGTTACAGGCATCGGACATTACAAAAAAGGAAAAAAATATCTTTTTCAGCTCTGATAGTTATAGAGTGGTCCTTTCTTATTGCTGCTGTTGTTACATGGCCAGTGCTTTGTGTCATCAAAGAAAAATAATTAGCAAATGTCTTGAGATCTCTAAAGATAACCCTTGTGAAATTTTGCAGTGAATACTGACAAATACCTAGTTACTGTTAAGCATACAAAACTACTTTCCTGTATTTTTGCTTCATGCCCCCCCCGCACTATCTTACTCATGTCTTCTAACCTGAACTTTGCCCCTGCCTCAATGCCCAACCCTGCACATTACCTTAATAAAAATCCTTTCCATAACAATACCACTGTTCAGATGACACATGTCTGATGGTACTGTTTTTTTTTTTTTTTTACTTAAGATTCACTAATCAGAAAAGGGAGCTTTTAATATTTGTTAATCAGTGTAAAGCCATATTCAGTGGTGTGTGTGTCAGCCTACAGTGATCAATGAAAGTGGTGGTGATCTTTCTTGCAGGTCAATCCTTTTATCTATATTCAACGAGATATGATCCAATATATTCCATGGAGTTCACAGTGCAGCGGGAAGAAAGAAAGTCAGATATGCTCTAATTCTTTGGCCTGAAAGCCGCAAAGTTCACCTATTCAACATGCTTAATATATGGAATCATAAATGCATTTATCTGTATCTATATACTGTACAGGCATGATAAACTATGTTCATTTTGGACAATAAGGCATCCAAATTAGTGAAACACTGAACAGAGGTTACTCTAGGGCAGTAGACATTATAGTGGCTATATGCACACCCCCATCAACTAACTGAGGTTATTCGTTCACTCACACATCTGTGCTAAAGTGATGTGCACTGATCATTTACAAGTGTTACCATAGCACAAGTCTATGACTGAAGTTGTAAAGCTAGGACACTAACATACACAGTCACCTGTAATGTAACCCATTCATAATTCTAGAGTAGCATACTCTGCAAGTGTCAGGGTTTGCAACTTCATTCATAAATGTATGATGTGATAACACTTTTGAATGATGTTGTATACTTTTTCATTACAGGGGAAGGGGGATCTTTGTATTCATCATCATCATCATCATCATCATCAATCCTTTTTTCTAATTTTTCTACATGGGGTTGGGTTGTCGCTTCAACTGTCACCATCTATCTCTCGCTTCAATTGCTGCCATCTCTTTTTCAATTCACTGCCACTCTCCTACCTTCTTCGACTGTCACGCCTGACTGTCAGAGATCTTCTTTCACACAATCCAGTAAGCTCTTTGTTGGACATCCTCAGTTCCTCTTGCCTTCTTCTTGTCTATTCTAAATCTTCATCAACAGATTGTCTTCTTATTTGCTGCATATGCGCCCAAACCACCATACTCTGTTCTCTTTGACCTTCTCTGCTACATGAGCTTCTGCTCTGATGTCCTCATTTCTTCATCTGGCCCACAGTGTGAATTATACTACTCATCTCAGGCATGTCATCTCCATCACCTCTAGCTTCCTCCACTGCTGTGCCTTCACTGCCCAGGTTTTTGGTATCATACAGTAGTACTGGTCACACCAGTGTTTTGTACACCTTACTTCTCAGCTTCTTTGGCATTCTTCTATCATGCACTACCTGTGACACTCTGTGCTAGTTGGCTGCAGCCCATCTGATTCTAGCTCAGACCCATTACATTTAACTCCAAAGAAGGGTGTGTTATCATTACATTCCAGTTTTCCTGGGAAATGCAAGTAAGAATTTTTTTCAACATAGCCAAGTCCATGTCTTCACAAAATGTCTTATCCACCTTACTTCTGTTTTCTAAAAAGGGTGATCCAAGTTTTACTCTCCTGCTTGTGAAACAAGTTTCTTTAGTATTACTTACAGGTCATGCAGCTTAAAGAACAAGGCCTTTTCTGCAATGTTACTTTGTGGCATCCCTGGATTTGATTGACATGTGCTTACATGTCAGTCATGAAAGTGAAATCTGAAATGTGTGAAAAGTATGGCAAAGCCATGCAGAATGATTTCTAGATGACCTCATATAGGTGCTAGCAAAAAAGGTGTCAGGAAGTAGAAGGACCAGTTTAAGGCACTCGACAATCTAGTGATAATGCCTTCTTCTGAGAAGGTGATGGCAGAAACGGCTGGTGGGATTGAATCCATATGTGTTTAGGTGAGGTCACTGTAGTGTTTAAACTATCCCACAGTGGCAAGCTGGGCTGTAGGAGTGAATCAGATCCAGCCAGGATGCTGAAGGTGCTAAAGTGACTGGTCACTGTTGAGTTATCATTGTTAGCACACTTTTTTAGGACTGCTAAACTAAGGCAGTAGTCCCAATTTACTGAAAGGGAACAGGAGGATGTGTTCCCATTATATTGGACATGTACTTCTTAGCCTCACTGAGAAAAACCTGTCAAGTTGTTGGAAATGAGACTTGCTCCAATACCTGAATCACTATTACAGAATAAGCAATGCAGATTCCATCCAGTCCATGGAACAATGGATCAAATCTTTGTCCTTGCACAAATATCAGAGGGGAGTGGAGTCTCCCAGTACTGTCAATGCGTGTCATGTGGACATAGAGGAGGCATATGACCATGTGGCTTGCAATATTTCTCTGGAGGTGATACAGCAGTCAGGCGTGCTAGGGCTGCTGCTGCTGTGTACCATTTTGTCCCTGTATTTGAAGACCAACAGTAGAGCGTCAATTCCAGGGTTACCATCTGTCCCTCTTTATGCAGAATAGTGCCTATTTGCATAGTTGTGTCCTGCAAAAAAAACATCAAAATGGCAAATGTCCTGAGATTTTAGGACAAACATACTACCTAAGTTCCCTTTACTAGTTGCATAAAGCAATTCTTTTCTATCTGAAACACGTCGGTATTATATAAAATCTTCTTCTTCTTCTTTCAGCTTTTCCCGGTTAGGGGTCACCACAGTGGATCACCTGTCCGTTCATGATTGGCAGTGGAATTTTTACAGTGTCGAGTTGCCAGCCTGGCATCCAACCTTCCACAGAAGGCATCAGTATTATATAAAATAACATAAGCAAATTGAATTCTACAAGAATGAGCCTTTATTTTGGCAAAACGTGAAGCCCAGTCATTTGTATTAGTTGTGGGCATGGCTAAAAATCTCATGTTTCCAAAAAACATCCTAGTTCATGCATTTAAAAAGGTGGCAATCCTGCTCCATTCACAATGTTAAACTGAATGCATTCAGGGTTGGCATAGGCTTCCTGCAAGGGTGTGCTTTGTCTCCCTTCCTTTTTGTGGTTTTCATGGATAGGATAGCAAGGCATAGCCAAGGTGTAGAAGGGATTCAGTTTGGGGATATGAGAGTTGCATAGATGATGTTGTCCTCTTAGCAAGTGACTATTACCTCTGCAATATCCAACATACTTAATACTAAAAAAGTCAGCTATATTAAACTACAACAGAATATGTAACAGCTCTTTAAAGTATGTAACGTAATATACAGACATCTCATTGAAGCAGGACCTGGCCTGGACTGACATCTCATTAAAATGGAAAGACACACACTAAAGCATTTCAGCCAGAATAGAAACTTCTTTTAAAGTATTCTGAAGTTACTGATCTCCTGTTATAGCGACCACTTTTATATCACTACAACAAAGTCTTCTTCAGCAGCTGAAAGCCTGTTGAACATGCAAGTAAGCTTTAAGTCTCAGACTGAGTGACCCAATGACAGTCTGCCTTCTAAACCTTGTAAATTATGAAAAAACGAGCTACAGTACATACACGAAGACACTGATTGGCATATATATATATATATATATATATATATATATATATATATATATATATAGCCAACAAGTTCTTACATATTTTGTCCACTGTGGCATCTTTTATATTTCAGATATTTTATTGTACTTGCAGATATAACTGTTTAGACTAATTAATTAATTTGTTCATTTATTAATTTGTATTGATCTACAAGGTAAGTCTGACTAAACAGAAAGTTACTTTTCAGTGGAGACCCAAGGAGAAATGTTCCTCAGAAAAATAAGCAATAAACTTAATGTCACTTGTCCGGTCGGGATAAAACAGGCAAACAGTTGTGGGTTCAGTTCACGCAGCTTTATTATATACAAACACATCAGGATTGAGGCTTAGTACCGTAAACGTAAATAAACTTGTAAACAGACTGACTACTACACTCATACATGTTAACACTCTGGCTGTTCTCTCAAAATGGCACTGCTGCGGCTGCCTGCACATGCTCACTATTTATATGCATGTGCCTACACTTGGACATGCTTCTTAAAGTTACAACACACACTCTGTTCTACATCCTCCCTCTTTGAGAAATAGGGCATACACTAAAATGACAGCATTCATTGACATGCAATTACACAGAAATGATCCTTTGACATGCAGTTATACAGAACTAATTCTTTGACATGCAATTATACAAAACTAAACACATAAAACAATCATGTCCAGGTTGCTGTGTAATTTACATTAGGTCTACAAATATGACCTGATCGTGTAACATAAAAATCAGAATTGGTGCTAGCAATGGGCACTGTTTTTAAGGAATGTTCAACTTTAGGGACATCATCAGGAACGGGAACAGGTACCAAGACATGTTCTCCAACATGAACATTGTCTGGGCTGCTCTGAGATCTAGTGTCTGTATCATAGGTATGATGCTGCAATATTGATTCAGACCCCAGAAGAAGATGCCTGTGGTTTCTCCTGTATTCTCTACCCTCAGATTCCACTAAGTAGGATCTCAGCTTGGCACATATACCTCTCACTTAACTAATTCGATCAAAGCCTTTCGCCTTTTGCATCCTCACTGTCTCTCCATCTTTCAATGGATGAAGAAATCTGCTCATTTTATCATAGCTGGACTTCTGAAAGGAATGCTTCTTAAAGAGTTGGGCTTTGATTGCTCTGTTTTTCTTTTCTTAGCATTAGACAGTAACTAACTAGAACTGATAGGCAAGGTTGTTCTGGTTTGCCTAGACAGAAGTCTCTGAGCAGGCGAGCCAAGTAGGTTGTCACGGGCTATATTTCTAAAATTAAGTAAATTCAAGAAGATATCGATATCATCACCTTTGACCTATCTGGTAATTGCTTTGCACTCTGTACAGCACATTCAGCCAGGCAGTTTGACTGTGGGCATTCCAGACTGCTAGTAACTTGGATAAAGTCCCACTTTTGCAAATTTCTGAAATAACTGACTGGTAAACTGGGTACCGTTGTCAGAAATAACTTTGTGTGGACTACCATGGACTGAGAAATGATGTTTCAACTTAGTAATAACAGCACTGGATGTTAGGTTAGGTAGCAAATTGATCTCAAACCAGTTTGGATAAGAGTCTACCAACACTAAGTAATGCTGATTGTTCCACTCAAATATGTCACTGGCTATTGTTGACCAAGGTCATTTAGGAATCTAGCTTAGCTGAAGCGGCTCTTTTTGCAAATGTGGTTTAGTACTATTGCATACTGAACAAGATGAAAGCACTTTATCAATGTCTTTTGACAAAGAAGGCCAAAATACTAGTCCTCTCGCCCTTCTTTTGGTAGCTTCAGAACCTGGATTACCACGATGCAAAATCTGAATGTATTCATGTTGTAAGGAAGTAGGAACAATAACTTTAGGACCTTTGAAAATGATACCATCTTCCATCAGCATCTCATCTCTATATGGAAAATAAGGTTGTACTTCTGGCAGTACACAAGATTGCTTTGACAGCCATCAAACATTGATGAAGTGGTTGTGCTTCTGCAAAACTGGATCAATCTTTGTATGATCTCTCAGCTCATTAAGCCTCATGGTAGAAAAATTATGCACTTCCATGACATCAAAGTCAAAACTTTCTGCATGAAGCTGTTCTGTAGTATTTCAGGGCGATCTGGATAAGGTATCAGCCAGATAAAGAGGTTTGCCTTTTGTATAGACCATTTTGAAGTTGTATTTTTGTAATCTGAGCATCATTCTTTGTAATCTTGCTGGAGCTGTATGCATAGGCTTCTTTAAAATAGTGACTACAGGTCGATGATCAGTTTTAACTTGGATAGCTCGGCCATAAATATAATCATGGAACTTCGAACATGCAAACACAATTGCCAAAAGTTCTTTCTCAATCTGAGTATATTGTATTTCAGTTTGGGTAAGACTTCTAGACACATAGGCAACTCATCTGCCTTCTTGAAGAATGACTACACCAAGACCAAACTTTGAAGCCTCACAGGAAAGAACTACTGTTTTGTGGACATCATAGTATCTCAATGTGGGCGGGTTGGCAAGTTTCTGTTTGAGGTTATCAAATGCTCTCTGCTGCTGTTCCAGCCATACCCAGGCAACATGTTGGTGTGTCAGCTCTCTTAAAGGCACTGATAACTCACTAAATTCAGGGATAAACTTGTCCAAATAGTTAACCAAACCAAGGAAATGCTGTAGGGCTTGGACATTGTCTGGAGCTGGCATCTCTAGAATGGCTGCTTGTTTGGAAGGGTCTGGTCATTAGCCTGTATTGGTAAATAAATGACCTACATAAATAAATTCTGGTAGCCTGAATTTACATTTCAGAGGATCGGGCTTCAAGTTCACTTCACGTGCTCTGTCCAGAACTTTCCTGAGGTTTCTGTCATGCTCTGCTTCTCCATTACCTCCAACTAGTAAATCATCCACTATCATAGCACACGGATAACCTGAAAAATTTGCTCCATTGCACGGTGAAAGACTTCACTGGCAGAATTTATTCCAAAATGAATTCTGAAAAGTCTCTATCTACCAAATGGTGTGCTGAATGTAGTCAGTAATGAAGATTTGTGATCAAGCATTACGTGCCAAAATGAACTCTTTGCATCCAAGACAGAAAAAACAGTGGCACTTAGCATGAGGGCGGCAATCTCCTCGACTGTATGCATAGGATGATGAGGTCTCTTTAATGCTTTGTTCAAGTCTCTTGGGTCAATGCATATTCTGATTTCATCTGAGCTTTTCTTATGAGCAACTAGCATGGAAGACACCCACTCAGTTGGCTCTGTGACTAGACAAATAACACCTTGCTGCACCATCTTATCTAACTGGACCTTGACTTTGTCCTGCATAGCTATCAGAGCTCTCCTCACTGGTCTAACCACTGGACTGACCTCTGGGTCTACTTTCATGGAGTACACAACTGGAAGTTTGTCTAGCTTGTCATTGAAAACATCAGCATACTCTGAGAAAATAGAATCAGTGAAGCTGGAACTGGGACACGTGCTTACATGATGGACTTCTTTAGTGAAAGAAAGTAATTTCATCTCAAACCATCTCTAAGACCTAATAATGACTGCACAGTTCTGACTACATAGAATTGCAACCTGTAACTGTTCTCAGCTGAATAGCATGAAAGCACTACTGAGCCTTCGGTTTGAATCTCTTCATCTCCATAAGCAACAAGTTTTGCACAATTAGTCAAATTAAGTTGTTCACCAGCTCTTACTCTAGCAAATGTTTCTGCTGACATAACATTACAATTTGAACCAGTGTCTACTTTAAGCTCCGTGGGTTTACCATTGATCAGGACAGTACAAAACACTTTGTTTTTGCCAACAAATCTCCTGCATTAACCTCTTCACCGACCACTGATATACCATCTACATAGAAAGTATGGTTGCAGCTTTCCATATGATTGACTTGCTTTTTTAGTGACCTTTAATAACTGAATGAGGCTTGCTTGACTTACAAAACTTCTGAAAGTGGTTATATTTTTACAGTTGTGGCATTGCTGACCAAATGCTAAGCACTTCTCTCTTTTAGACTCATGATGTTCGATTCTCAGCTAAACTGTCTTCTGTGTGGAGACATGCATGAATAATATGCATCTTTTTTGAAGGTTGTGCAGCTGGCAACTCGGCAACGGCACACAATCCCAATCATTAGCATTAGCCGAGGAGACTGAGTTCCACTGTGGCGACCCCTAAATGGGAAAAGCCAAAAGACACAACAACATTGGCACCACAAATACAACAGTTAACAATAAGACTTGACTTGGGTTTTGTTGACTCACCCTTTTACTGCACTGATTAGGTCTGTTTTGCTGAGCTAGTCTTAAAACTTGCTGGAAAGTTATGGTTCCACCCTGGAAAACCTGCAGGGACTGCAGCTGACATGTGCTTGGGCCTGTTTCTGCTAGCCACGTGCTACATGCTGTCTACATTTGTTCTAGAGGCTGCTGAAACCATGCTGTTATCACTTGTGAGCATACTTGTGTGCCTTTCTGTGAGCCCATGGATTTGACAAATCTCTATAGCTTTGCTCAATGTTAAATCACTGTCACAAAGCAAAATCTTTCTCACTGCTGCATTATTAACACCACACACAAGCCTGTCCTTTATCAGCTTGTCTTTCAAATTACCAAATCTGCAAGTTTTAGCTTTATTTCTCAAGTCAGTGATATAAGCTGCAAAAGTTTCTCCTGGCTTTTGTTCTCTTGTATAAAATAGGTGCCTCTCTAATTTGTCTGGGGGTTGCACATTTCTCTAAATTTACATTTCAAGCACTCAGAGTCCTCTCTTGATTCAGCTGGTACAACAATATTGCAGTTTCTCCCTCTCCTGCATATACTGCTGGTGAATACACGCATGAACATTCACTTTCAGTGGTGTCTGACCCTGCTAAATTAAGCAAAATAAATGCCCTCGTTTGTGCATCCTTGTCAGAAAAAGCTGCTTGTAGGAAAATGTCATATTCCTGCTCAAATACTCTCCAATTCTCTGCAATATTGTGATCAAAACACAAGCAGACTGGGTCTGCAAAATGTCTCTGCCATAGCAACACACAGTAGTGAAGGTGCTTGAAATCATGTACGAACATACACACACATACTGGATATATGCCAGAAATTTATGCCAGAGCTTGTAACTATGCCCAATAGTACAATAGACTCTTTGAAACAACTGCACGTTGCTAAATAAGTCTCCATAGCACAAGAACACATTAAACTAACTGTACTTTGCGAAACCACCCTTTATCAGTGTAAGAAATCATTTGAAATGATTGTAGTTTGAGAATGAACTGTACGCAGCACAAGAAACTTAGAGAAAGAAACACTTTGAAATGAATGCAATTTTCAAATGAACCATATACAGCACAAGAAACTTTTCAAAATGGCTGTACTTTGTGAAATAACTCTGTACAGTATAAGAAACACTTTGAAATGACAGCACTCTATGAATAAATGTACACACCACAAGACATTTTTCAAAATGGCTGTACTTTGACTGCATTTTGCAAAATAACTGTACTTTGCACACAGTAAACTCTTTGAAATAATTGCACCGTAATACAGCACACACTCAGCAAACACTTTGCACACTCTGAAACAATTTGAACAACTCTAGTTATGATTCTGTCAATGCAAAATAGTAGCTCATGCCAAAACATGGTTGTTTACTAAAAAACATTGTCGCCTTGCTTTTCCAAGCTTATTTTGCCCTTTTATTGTACTAGTTATGCCCATTTAACCTCTTATCATGCTCACTGTACTCTTCTTGTGCTTGTTTTACTTTAAACATGTTCGTTATGCAAACCAAAGGTAACTCTGAACCCCATAGAAGTATTTCTGATAATTTTATCAAATATTGTGGTTTTGAACACTTTGTTTAATTAACAATGTGTTTTGTGCCTTTCGTTTGATTAATTATATGTTTTGTGCTACTCGTTTGATCAATAATGCGTTTTATGCCTTACGAATGCTGCGTATCATTTCCTTTGCAAAATAAATCATCTGTGAGAGTTTTGGTTACCTGAAGTTTGTTTCTGGCCTTTTTTAATCATTTAAGCCCTGTATTACCCAAGCTGCTCAATATACCTTCACCGTCAACTCTGCACCTCACGGCTGAATAAGTTGCACTCTTAATCCCAGCTATAATAGCATGTCGCTCGTCCGGTCAGGATAAAGCAGACGAACAGTTACGGGTTCACTTTAAGCAGCTTTATTATATACAAACACATCAGAATTGAGGCTTGGTAACTTAAACTTAAATACACTCATAAACAGACTGACTACTACACTCATACATGTTAACACTCTGGTTGTTCTCTCAAAATGCACTGCTGCCTGCCAGTGCTCACTATTAATATGCATGTGCCTACACTTGGAAATGCTTCTTAAAGTTACACACACACACTCTGTTCTATATGTAAAAATCAAATAATAAAGTAAAATTAAAAAAAAAAATAATACATCAAAAATTTAGCAATTGAAATGACATATTAGATAAAAGCGTAAAAAGTTGACATATATAAGAGTTGAAGTAGCTCAAATCTAACAGAGACAAATAATTTCACAAGGGTACTGAAGACGTGTGTTTCCTTGTAATCTAACTTTCTTCAGATATTAAGAAAATGAGGGAGGATGAAAGGAGAGATGAAGAGGGCATAAAAGGTTGAGATTAAGGAACAAAAAGTACAGTGTATAAAATTGGGAGTGGGCAGAAACTATAGAAGTGAATTACAGATGCATACGTGTGAGACTGAAAAGAAGAAAAGTATTTGGATGGAACTGCAAAAGAAATGTAAACTGAATATGAAGACAGAAATAAGTCTTGAAATAGGAAGAGACAGGAGATGGCATGGAAAAGGAATATGCAACAGAGGAATGAGGTATAAGAAGAGAAAATAGTGTGCAAAACTGAAGTAGTCCTTATTTGTAAATGGTTAATCTAAATGGTTCTACAGACCTAGCTATATAGGCAATAACACAAGCACAATGTTACAGATATAGATGTTTATCATGGAGTTGAATGTACACCCACTAACCTTACAATGTTTCTTCCCTCTCCCACATTACCTCCCTATAGATGAAAGTATGGTTTGTATGGTAGAAGAAAAGTGTTGTAGTAATGTCACAATAACAGAAAGGATGGAGAAAACCATTTTAGTAATATCACAATGACAGAAAGGATGTGGAAAATCTTTCAAGGACTAATATTTAAAAGTCTTGTGAGCTTTGAAATCCCTGTGTATCTCTCAAAATATCTGGAATTAATCTTGCTACCAAGAGGAGTACCCCACTGGTCCCAGAGCAGGCTAGTATACAAGGACTGCAGTCCTCAAAGCTTGGGAAGATTATTACTATTGCAGTGACAAAAGAAAAAGAAACTTCTGTACGTCTGACAGCAGGGTCCATTCAACTCTTAAATTAGAGTATTCCACACCTTAATCCTGAGAGGTGTGCATTCTAGAATTAAAGGACACAGAACAATGGCAAAAAGAAAGAAGCATAAACTGCACCCTGCCATCTACATAGCTGTACCCAATATGTACCACAGACATATGCCACATAAACGTTTATAGGGCTTTAACTGATGGGTCAGCCTAATTAAGGACCAGAGGTAGCATCCAAGACATTCAATGTACATTAAAAAGTCCTGGGATAACCATCTCACAATTTTCCAAGGGATGAAATATTATGCAGACACACATGCACATACACACACACACACACACACACACACACACACACACACACACACACACACACACACACACACACACACACACACACACAGATAGATATAAATATAAACAAAAGTTCTCCCAGCTACCGATATGACTATCTAAAACTTGTGTAGGTTTAATTACCCAAAAGACCATGATGTCATTCCTGATCAAAACTGTTATAGCCTGCTACTTCCCTTTAATATCAAACAAGGAAGTGCAGCAAAGAAATTCCTGCAGACTTAAGTGAGTGCTCTGCTGAGAATAGGTGTGTCTGCTAATACAATATGATTGCATTTCAGAAGTTAAGATGTTAAAAATGCCTCATTCAGTTAACATGTCTATTCAGTTTGTTATTATTCATTTGTCAAGAACTTGAGTTTTACCATTTACAGCTCACCAAGTTTAGCAACCCATTCTTAAAGGCTGCATTTCAGTAAACCCAATGAGCTTCTTGTCCAAGTATAGCCCAACACTCTCCAAAAGTTTCTAAAAACACAGGGTTTAATTCCAGCTATCAACTAAAGAAGATCCAGTACAGATCATCCTATAACTGAGATGCTCCAAGAACCTAGTTAAAGATATATAGCCTTCTATTTTGTCAAACACTAAATACTAACCTTTAAGGTTATCCTAGCCCCTAGATTTTGCAGCCCAATGAATTGAATTTCAAGAGCCACATCACCTTAAGGAAACATATGATTTACTGTCCAGCAAAATTATGCTTAAAACTGCACTAACAGCAAATACCTAATACTGATTAAGTACAAAACCATCTTGTTGGCAATTTTCATGACACAGTAAACAAAACAGTGCACTGGAATGCTCCCACCCACACATAGAGAAAAGAGAAGAATTAAAAAAGGACATGACATTGCAGTGTTATCTTCTGCTTGGCCACTTGCCTCTGCTCTAACTTACTAACACATTAACCTGTGAGAAGAAGTCCAATATGGTGGCAAGTAGCAGTGGTGATGCAAGCAGTCATTCCAGGAAAAAGTGAAGGAGAATAAATAGTAAAACCTTAAGGAAACTAGAAAGATGTTATCTCATGTGATGCCCCACCACTGGACCAGTAATCAAGGAGCCTCAATCCTCATCACTAGCACCAGTGGGAGACATTCACTGAGAGGATGACAGGTACACACACCGTATTTCTAGATGCAGCTCTCTGCATCAAGTGCAATTTCTGTTGAGAGCACACAAAGACCACAGTCAGTCTGGGGCTGGTTTCTCCCTCTTTCTCCAGATCCCCAACAAGACTCCCCACTGGCACAGCTATAGGGTTGAGATCTCAACTGAGTGGCCAAGCCAAAAGTTCCAGCACCCTCTCTGTCCAAACAGTGTTTTGTGTCCCTGCCTAAGTAGCTGACATGCACACTCTTTGAGGTTTGGCTTACACAAACACATACCTGGGAAAGGCTGGTGCAGGTTTACTAGCTATGCCCCCTTTTGCCCAGACTATAAGGTAGTTGTCACTGGCAACTCCTTATCAGCTACTTTAAGGCCCTTAACAAAGGGTGTCTAATATTATTGTGTAATATTAATATTAATACAAATGGTAGTTTGACCAAGACCAAGGCTATAAGGAGTGG
Source organism: Protopterus annectens (assembly GCF_019279795.1). NCBI lineage: Eukaryota > Metazoa > Chordata > Ceratodontiformes > Protopteridae > Protopterus > Protopterus annectens. The sequence goes on along the minus strand of NC_056744.1, from coordinate 449,684,651 downwards.
TCCACATAGTGTCACCTTTCAAATATGCAAGTACTCTCAAAACTTAAATATCTCTAGACAGATCAGCCACAATGAAAGGTTTCAATATATTTAATAATAAATAATAAAAGAACAAAAAATACTCAGTATATATTCACAATGACATCAGAGTCAAAAACCACAGGAAATATTTAAAACAACATTTCAGGACAGCTTCAAATAAATAAAGAAAAACAACTAAACTATGTTTCACTATATTCCTGACTGAATCTAAGAGAATTATTATACCCTAGTTAACTTACTTAAGAGCAAGGCAGATGTGGTGAATGGATCTTCTAGCTGTTGTCAGGTCCAAGACAAAATACAGAATGCTATGTCTCTCTAAGAGACTCCTCAAATTAATATTTCAAATATTACTTCTGGGATAGCTTGGAGAATGACATAATTTCTTGTCATCTGACTCTATCCCAGGTGAAAGTCCCATTGCTGGTAGCTAGCAGCATTTAGCATCTACCTGTGAAAATACCTAGACCTTGGATCTTTGGCAGACACTGGAAGTCATAAAACAATTACATCCCTCCACATTTCAAAACTAGTAATTATTTCACTTTAGAGACAATACAGAAAGCTCCCTAGTTTTAGACATTGTGTGTCCTGCATTGACACTGAAAGATATATTTTATTGCGTAGCCATAAAGTAATTTAATTTCAGCTATTCTTCTGAAGTTTTGCTGGACTGAAGTTAACCTCCTGTGTTCCAGTTTCCACTGTTAGAATACATACATTTAAACAGTTACAATAGTGCATGTACATTTCTGTTCTATTCCAGTAGGGCACACTGTGGATACATTTCAAGCACTTTGCAAAAACCTTTTTCAACATGCATGCCTGTACAAACAAGTTTAATATACACATGACATACAGTTCTAACACAGTTGTAACACAAGCATCTTATATAAATCATGTTGATATTCACAAATGACATATAATTATTTACAAAATTCCAGATAGCTGTGTTGGCAATATCTCCTTTTGTTATATCTCATATTAATGCATAGCCTGATAATTCCTAATGACTAAATAGGCTTCCTTTGTGCCTGTACAAAGAAGTCCTGAAACTGTATTAAAAATAGGCAAGAGACACACAAGCAGGGTATACAATAATGATTTTTCACTGTTCATATAGTAATAGTAATAAGTTACAAAATACCGCATTCCCTTTCTGTGTACCCTGAAGTGGTTTACCAGCCTAAAGCACAACACAGGATGTAATTGACCACCACTTCAACATTGGCACAGCACAAGTCTCTAAGTATCCCCACACATCACAAAATAATTTAACTGAAAGTCTGCATTTTTGATGTAATCACAAGTATTGCACCCTTGCAGACACCAGAAAACCAATTCTCCCTAAATCCTCCTTCAATCATTTATTTATTTATATATTTTACATTTGTTTACTAGGAGAGTCCGACTGAGCATAGATCATATTTTCAGCAGAGGCCCAAGGAGAAAGGCTCCACAAAGAATAGTACAGTAATTACAATACACATGTTGATGGAGTATAGTACAGAGACTTAATAAAGTTTGTAGCACATTAATATGCTATAAGGAACACACCATCTTAGAATACACAATACAGCTGTCATAAAAGAAAACAGCAGATCTCTCATTGAAAACAGCCATGGGCAGACATTCCTATGTGGTTTAACTGAGACAGGATGAAGCTTCAAATAAGGAATCATCCGGGGGGAGAAGCCATGTGCTCTTAAAGTGCACTTAATACCCCATCACCCATAGCAGCTAATAATATATATAAACAACCCACCAAAATAGCACTTCCAGAGACAAACGAAATAGCGTACAAAACCTTTATTTTCCACTTTCGTCTAAAAATACTTCAGCTTTTCAGCATTCTGATGAAGTCTTTTCTAGACAAAAGTGGAAAATAAAGGTTTTGAATGCTATTTCGTTTGTCTATGGATTTGCTATTTTGGTGGATTATTCTTATTTATTTATTACAATATATTACTGTTACCACCATCAGTTTGGGTTGTTACTTTTTTATTCAATATATAAACAACCTTTAACTGTAGTTAAGCAAAATATATGATATTAAACAAGAAATGTGATTAAACAGCAAGGGCAACAAGGGTTCCCAATCCACAGGTCAGAAAGGGAAAGATCATACACCCAGCTAAAATCAGAAAATCTATCTCAACACCAGGATAAGAGTTATCGGTTATAGCAGATGGCTGCAAGATGGGCTCAGGTGTGTTCTGAAACATGTATATCACTCCATTGGTGTAGAGGGATAAAGCCCTGACTATAGCCCAGGTAGCCCAGGTTTGATTAGAGGTGGGGGATGAATATGCCCATCCTTTGGGGGACACTAATCAATGGCATTCACTGAGGGGTTGTGTGGTCCATAGAGAGAAGTTACCCTTGGATGGTTTTGATGAGCACAGGGAAGGGGTGGGGAAAAGTGGATAGGTCATGCATAAAATAAATCCCCACCTTGGCTAGAAACTGGACAGTAGACCCCCCCAGATGCCTTTGGGATTACTGGACTGGGGAGTAAATTGGAGTGCTGGTAGACCCAGCAAAGGACATGGGGTACTGGGGCAACATCAAAATGTATCCTGAAGCAGTGCCTTCCAGCTCTGCTCTTCTGGATATTTTGAATGAGTTAGAAACCTTCTACCATCATCTGAGGAGTATCATTATCTGATGGTCTTCTGATTTCTGAAAGTCTGCTGCAGGACATCACTTTATAAACATACCTTTGCTTAGCACTTTGTAGCCGCTGATGATTGACATTTATCCAGCAATTATCATTAAGTCAGTTATCATTTGCTCATAAACTCTTATACACTCCCAAATGTCCTACTTGGGATAATACTCAATAACAGACCTTCTTCAGGGCATTTAATACAAATGTCAGAAGGAATAAGATGGAAATGTTCACTCTCTAGTATGTGATGGCAAATTCTGCTACAAGCTGCTCCATGACATCAGTGTAGTGCAACATAGTATTTTACCACTTGTCACTGAAAACTGTGTTCCAAGTTCACTTTAACAACCCACAGATTGCCTGTAATACCTTGTTTTTCATAATACAAACGTAATTCGTATTGTTTATGTACTAGTAGTTATTTGTTAGTCCTTCTTTTACCTCTCATGTTTATATACTAGATGTATCAGTCATTTTTACATGTGCAAGTTCTGTATCTCTGTACACTGCTGCAGCATACTTATTGGATATATATGTGACACAATCATTTATTCACTCAATACATCTCTCTGGCATATGCATTAGACAAATGTACTTTGTTTAAAATCATTCACTCTCTTAAAACTAGTAATCATGCAGTTTTCCCTATCTCTGTGTCTTGGAATAATCTTTATAATATAGCAAACCTTCTGGCAGACAAATTCAGTCTAACTTTACTCTTCTCCCCCATCTACCTCCCCTCAGAAAATACTATCAAATATAATTTCCCCTACTATCACTAGGGAACAGGTCCTCAATAGTTTCTCTAAGGCAAAAACACTGCATCAGCGGGCCCAGACAATATCCGAAGGTGCCTTCTAAATAACATGACACATGACCTATCAGGCCCTCTAGTATCACTTGTAGCCTCCAAACAGGCTTTGTGCCTCATGAATGGAGAACAGCAACATTCATCCCCATGCACAAAGGTGGGCCATCTACAGACCCTGGAAACTACAGACCCATAAGTCTCGCTAGTCTCATAATCAAAGCCATGGAAAGAACTATCATGGAAATGATCAATAATGACATAGAAAATCTCCAGGTACTAGACCCAACCCAATGTGGTTTTGTCAAGGAAACGTCATGCCTACTCGATCTGGTGGACTTCTTTGAGAAGGTAACAAAAGCAATGGATGAGGACAAAACAGTTCAAACTGCTACCTTGACCTGGCCATGGCATTTGACACAATACCCCACTCAGGCACTGTTGATAAACTGAAGACATGAGGTATAAAGCCTTATGTTACCAAGTGGATAGCCAGCTGGCTCACAGACAAGACCCAGGAAATCAGAACTGGGAGTCCATCTCTACAAAGAGGCCAGTCACAAGCAGAGTCTCTCAGAGATCGGTCCTGGGACTGCTCCTTTTTGGAATTTTCTTTTCTGAAGTCAAAGCCATTGTCAAGATCCTCAGCCTGACCTAGCTTGCAGACAATTGCAAATTAGGATCAGTCATAGAATCCTAACTGCACTAACTCAACAATAGCAGCATCAGCAATGTTCACCAGGAAGGATTGACAGTTGACACAGACAAATAACTTGTGTCAGAGTCACGGACTAAAACTAAATGCCAAGAAATGCATAATAGTATCCCTCGGGAAGTCATTCACCCCTAATACCTATCATATTGACAACACACCCTTAAGACTCAACCAAGTAGTCAGGGACTGGGGACACACATAGTAATTTAGCCTTTGACTATCATACTTCTACAGCAGTGAGGAAATCATTCTATGTTGAGCAACTTAAAAACAAAAGTATGCCATCTAGGTCCAAGGAGGTCATTGCTCCACTATATGTTTCAATGAGTACAATGACCCCTTTTCATATGGGCATTGTCCACAGAAGTTCCTCAGTAAAAAAATACAGGGCATAAGTAGCATGTCCAGTGCAGACTGCCTTAAAGCCCTATTCATGTATTTTGTCTTCTATACGCTGATGAGGGGATATGTATGCCTGGCATTCAAGTCATTGTTGGACCCCACTCTGATGGACCTTCTGCACATCTGTAAAACAGACAGCACCAGAATTACCCATTTTAAAGACTTAAACCTTGTCTGTCATATAAATAAGACCTGCTTGAGAGGCAGGTATGTATCCCACAGATGACCTACCCCATCTCTGGAACAGGCTGCCCATCTATGCGAAGCAGAGTTCCTCCATAACCCAATTCAAGTGTAACTTGGACAACTGGATGGGGAACAGGAAATTCATCTCTGGTTTGGCATTTATGTCCCTAATGGACACAGGCACCCTCTAGATTGTTTATGTCCCTGGCCCCTGTTTGTAAATGTTGCATCTTCCAAGCCCCTGCTGATACTTATCAAGGGTACTAGAACTTGTCAAGAGAATTGGGATGCATGGCTAGGCTTAAAAAGGCCCTGGTGGTCATTAGCCTAGTATATATCTATTGACCTATGAACATATAATCAATGCTGTATCAATTAGTATTCATTATGTATATTTAACGTATATTATTGCCTTATTTCAAATTACTTTGAATCATATTGCATGCTATCTCATTCTATATCAAAGTTGTGTTGATTGGATTTGCCTTGACGTCAAGTTTCTGGAATTTATCTTCCTGGGATTCCACTGAAAATGAAGACTTCCCAGATGGACAGTCATAGTCAATGAATATAAATCAGTAAATAAATTGTGTTGCACTAAGTCAGCAATAGCAGCGTCAAGATCATCAGACACAAGGGATTGTCCAACCAGATTTTGATTCAGGCCAGTTGGTGTAACAGCACATTAATTTGTCTGGCTCACAGAAGCTTGATACAAGGCAAGCAGGATCTCCAATGGGCTAGCAATTGCACATAAAAGGCAAAGTCAAATCAGAAAGCGTACCCTTTGTAGATCATGGACCCAGGCCAGCCTAAATATCTTTTTATAAACATATCTTAAACAAAAGGACAGTCACAGATCTGGTACAATTGATCATATCTCATGTTTTGTCTGGAGGTCTGTATATCCTTTCAGTCAGCAAATTTGATAGAGGAGGTTCTTCAAGTGTCTAAGGATTTCAAGTATTCAGAAACCTTGACATATTAGCAGTTTTGTGGTCTTTAAGCAGCCATTAATACTTTAAAGTTATTGTACCATGATCAGTTTTCCTGGTTAGCTAACTTAGAGGTGAGAAGGATGTTTTGCACAAGCATGAAATAAATCTTGCGTCCTGCTTTAACAAGATACCACCTGCATCCATTACAGAGAATTCCAGATCTGTAACTTTACTCACTTTCCTGTAGAAACAATCCCAGGCCTGGAAACTGCTGGTCCAGTGACACCTGATGAGAAAAGATTGCAGCTTTTAAGTCTTGAATAGTCACAGCTAATACCTGTGTCTCTGAGGACAGTTGTAGTTTAGGAGGTGACACTGTAGCAACTAGGGACCAAGCTCTCTGGAAAACCTACATATTGTGGTCATGCAGACAGTGCCAACACCCAAAGCATTTTAAAGGAAAGCCTATATTTTCTTTGAAGTCAATGTGCTTGACTTTGGCTTTAACTTCAGAAACTACAGTGTGCCACATACACAGAATATATTTCTATACCCTAAACTGTTCAGAATTTGCCCTTACTTGACAGATGGACTGTACCATTAAATTCAAAACAATATGCTGATGCAGCACATGTCCAAAAGTCTGTAATCTTACTCTATACCGGTGCTGGATGTGTACAAGTGTTCTAAATAAAGCTGCCAGAATGAAAAATCCTTTCACCTCACCAACATAATCGCTAAGTTGCTCTTAATATTCTGCAGTATTGATTTCCTAATAACACAGAAACTAAAAATGCTAAAGTTGAACAACATGAGGTAAATGATAGTGAACTTCCACATGCATTTGGCAAATAAATAACCCTGTTTTCAGAGTTCGGCATATCTGATGTGTCAGATGAAATGCCAGTTGAAAAGACTGCCATCCAGTACTAAGTACATGGTATTCTAAAGTAGCTGGTTTAAGTAGTGATGACACAGCAGCTAAAGCTGAACCTCTAAGGCTGCGGAAGTGATGCTTTCTCACATAAGAGATAGACTTTGCACACGGAGCAGAAAATGATTTCTGGAAAGGTGAAGATAACACTATAGATGGCTATTGAAGAAGATGATCTGTTTAGAAGTCTTAAAAACATTTTAAAAGCCAACAGAAAAAATGTTTGCTCTGTATTATATATACATATAGACTATACATATGGCTAATGAGGAATGTAACACCAACAGGAAAACTGCAAATGATTCACTTTACAGCAGATTGCCTTGCCATACAGAAAATATAGATATTATTGTAATATACAAGAAAGCAGAATATTGTAAAATCTGTACATTTGTTTTATGGTTATATGTAGTGTACTAAGTGAAAACTGACATAACAGTTCTTTAAAAAAAGAGTATCCTTATTGTAATACATTGGCTGGGATTCAGCTTACTGCAAGGGAGAAGCCTTAACCTGACCATTTTCCCCCTTGTAAGCCTTTTGGATTCCTAGACCAGCCTACTGATGAGGCTTTCTGCTCCTAGGAGACTCAGCATTAACAGCAATCTGGCAAGCAGAGTTGAATTATTATGTGGCAGTCTGGGGCAACAGTTAATGCTAATTAGTCATATGCCCTCTCTGAGAAATGTCATCAGTTCTGGATTTATGGGGGAGTCAGTCGATATACCGATTACATTTTTGCAGAACAGTGTTTCAGCAAAAAAGTTTCACAAAAAGCATTTTCAGCAATACAGGAAAATTCATCTTTTCTCCATGGTTTTGTGACCTTGGGGTACATATATTTACGTTTGGGGGAGTGTCCTCCACATGAGGGTTTCAGAGAGGCTTATTCCCTGTAAAATATTTACTCTGAGGATTACTTAAAGTGCTTACAGAGAAACTTTTCAGAATATTTACATTTGAAGAAAGTTGTGTCAACTTATTGACATGCTTCTGAATTATTACACTAAGTGATTCACAGAAATGCTCAGCTGTATAAAATTTTACTGTCGGAGAGTAAAGTGACTGACATAAAAACACAGCAGTCATCCATTCACTCCTAAGGGAGTACTCTGACTGTTGGTAAGTTCAGGACATGAGTTTTGTGTGTGTGTGTGTGTGTGTGTGTGTGTGTGTGTGTGTGTGTGTGTGTGTGTGTGTGTGTGTTTGCATGTCTGTAGGGGCACAAATGAAGCTGCATGAAAATGTGTGTGTGTGTGTGTGTGTGTGTGTGTGTGTGTGTGTGTGTGTGTGTGTGTGTGTGTGTGTGTGTGTGCGCGTGTGTGTGTGTGTGTGTGTGTGTGTGTGTGTGTGTGTGTGCGTGTGTGTGTGTGTGTGTGTGTGTGTTTGCATGTCTGTAGGGGAACAAATGAAGCTGCATGAAAATGTGTGTGTGTGTGTGTGTGTGTGTGTGTGTGTGTGTGTGTGTGTGTGTGTGTGTGTGTGTGTGTGTGTGTGCGTGTGCATGTGTGTGTGTGTGTGTGTGTGTGTGTGTGTGTGTGTGTGTGTGTGTGTGTGTGTGTGTGTGTGTGTGTGTGTGTGTGTGTGTGTGTGTTGCTCCTTCCAGGGCCTGTCATACAGGTGTACCACATCATACTGGCCATTATTGTTTTTCTTTTTTCAATTTCTTTCTCTCTCTTTGTCATTCTACGTCTTCCTCTTTTGTAATTAATTATGCTTTGGTTTGTTTCTGTCCATTTATGTTCATTTATTGTACAGTGTCAGACATGGAGTCGAAGTGGCCACTATGCCCTGATAGTTCCCCAACAGTTCCTAGGTCAGCTTCTCAGCAAGGTGATGATGGTCACCAATGCAGCTAACCTGTTTGTCTAATTAGTAGTGCTTGTATGTGATTAGCACTGTTTCTCAGGTGGGAGATGTAGGCTGCTCACAGGAAAATAGCACAGAAGGGTCATGCAGCTGACGTGCAGAGGCTGTTCCAGACTCATATCAAGGACTGGCAACCTGCAGTGCATAATTGCATGGCCCTGATAATAAAGCCACTAGTGGCAGAGCCCCCCCTCTATTATATCACTCACTCATCCACCCATGTTTGTTGTCCAGTCCTCCTTGCCACCATTTGTCCACCTTCTTTCTGTCTACATTTCGTCTTCTTTGTGACGACCCTCCCCTGTCAGTCTTTGCATGTGTTATATACTTGTGTGTCCGCTCCTGATGACATCCTTATTCTATCCTTTCTACTGACATCAACCCCGCTTCCCAACCACCATCACTTCCTCTTTAAAAATAAAAAAGGGCACTTATCCCAAAATAATACTCTTCTACTTACATCCCATGCTATTGTTCCCTTTTCATTGTCCTACTGTGCATTCCTTTGCTTACACGTCTCCCTTTCTGATTCTCATGTCACCCCATTACAATGAACATGTATGGGCTTTCAGCAGTACCTGTGTTGCATATGAATGTCATTTTGATGCACATGTGAGTGCACATCATGGTGAGCACATTACATACGTGCAAATGGGCTGGGATCAAATGACCTATCGTAGTGTGTTCCGATCATTTGTACAGTGACTGCCATTTTCACAAAAGCATAACCTCACTATCTTTGGCAGATCTATGTTATCTTGGCACTTAATAACTAATCCCCATTAGGCCATATAGCACAATTCCAACAATGCTATTTTTTACAGTGTGGTGTGGTCACATTATCATTTTCTCAGAATCCCTCTCTAATATCTCTATAAAGAAAGAATTGATTTGTACCATGTTGTACTTCATTTTAGAAAATACTGCTCAGCATATATTCTGAACCTTTCATTATTATAATTAAGTGAAATTAAGAAAAAATAATTCACTACATCTAGTAAGAGAAACATCTTGAAGCCGTGCAATGTTCAGTGATCAGTAAAGCTTCAGGCTAAGTAGTTATTTGACTGTAAGTATACTGGATCACTTATCAAAAATAATGTCACCCCCCCCCCCCCAGAAAAAAAAAATCTTGTAATAAAAAAGAAACACAGTTCCACAAATGTCTCATTCTTGGCCACCACAGTACAGGCTCTGACATGATAATACAGGGTAGACTGCATACAACAAAGTAAGGCTGTCCTATTAAGGTCAGCATTATTTCTGAGTATCAAAAAAGCTGTGCATAAGCCAAGTGTTTGAGAAAATCCATGACTGAAATGACCATCTTTAAATGGTGTTGAACCAGTCAGAGCTGGGCATCGTCTCTTTGATGCAATGACACCAGCCTTAATTTTATTAATCTGGACTTGCAAGGGCTGAACCTTCCTACCAAAAGAGTGTGGAGGCTTGTTCTTACAAAAAAATATTAGTCTTTGAAAACTGTGTTAGTCATGTTTATTACTGTTTGTATTGATACAGGTATGTTAATAACATATTTATTAATAATTTTGATCAAACTATTTTTGACACCTTTATTGAATTAACACTTAAGACATAGGCAAACATAAATTTATATAAAAGAAAACAAATCATGTTAACATGTTCATAGTTATAGACATTATACATCACATATATTCTTTTATACACTTATCATCCATCCAGCACTGCATCAATTGTTCAGTTCCTGCCTTTCCTTAAACCTCACTCCTCTTCCAAAACACTATTCCACATGTATTGTTCACATAATTTTATTTTTTCTTCTGTGTAATTTGCTCCTACCCTTTTCTAAAGTTCCCAGGTCCAGTTCTTTTTTCTCTGTTGCAATATTCACTACTTCATATACAGTTGGTTTACTTTGATTTCTATTTTCTAGTTATTGCTTTTTTGACAGTCCTCAGAATTAAACTTAATAAGGCCTTACTATATCTTGATCAGATTGTTTTACATTTCTTGAGATGGTTCCAGATTTCTGAGTCTGTTTGTCACATTAAAGGAATAAAACAGAAAACCATTCAGTGAGATTATTTTTTTGATCATTAAAGATCCAAACATCTCCAGATATACTCATATCAAATGCAGAATAATATCTGTAAAGCAATAAAAGAATGTGAGCAAAGAAATAAAACATCAAAGCAATCTGAACTTCTTAGATTTTATCAGGAAGACAAATCCATAGTATAAAGACAACTATAAGCAGTACTCATACATTTTGCAGCATAGTGGAGAAGGGCAAGTGCACAATAAATCTGCATACAAAGTACTTGCCAGTTCATAAAAGATCAGTACACAGTGGGGCAAGACTGGATCTATAGTCTTGCCCCATTGTGTAAGCATAGAGTACCTATGGAAAGCATTCTCTTCCCCAGTCACAATAATTCAAACAGCCAGCACCACTGTAGTACCAGCTACTCCCAGCAGAGTAGCCTTTGGGGTAGCAAACACATGTTTATCAGTGGTGCTGTATTCCTAATCAAAGTGATCTCCCTCCACAAATAAATAAAATGAGAAGGCTGTGATTCATGTCTTTGAATCACAGTAGCCCCTGGGCAGTGTACTAAATACAGTGCACATGATTCTGGTATGCCTCTGAGCATTATGTTTATAAATGCCAGGTGCACCTGCAGAAACAGCAGCTTTGCTGGTTTAGGTGGATGAAGTCCAGCCTAGAGCCAGGCAACCCAAATTTGTTTAGTGACTCAGCATCTGTTGGAGCTAGGGGGAGAAGAATGACAAGTCTTTGTCTGCTACCTCTGTTCTCTGTGTGACAAAATCCCAATCCCACAGAAATGTTTGTAAGGGGACAGGTTCGATTCATCACAACACACAGAGGAATGGATATGAATTACAAAGGCCCTTTAAACCCCAACCCCTAGGGTGTTATCAACGATGGGCAAAGACATAAGACTTAACTCAAAATCCCAATGCCTTAATGTATAGCTGAAATATCCCTCACTCACTTTGCTTGGTTCTCAGTCCAAGAGAAAGAAATTGGCCCAAGGGTTCTCACCCCTTTGAATGAACAGGTCCTTTAGATAGCAGCAGGGATGGACTTAATTGACAGTAATGGAGCTGGGTCAAAAAAAAAAATCCAAAAACTGACTTAAAATTTTTTTTATTTAGAAGAATTATTTATGGTTTATTGAGGTTGGGAACTCCTCTTCAAAATCTAGAACAATTCCTAACTCATAATGGAATTCATAAAACTTTAAACTGTGAAATCTGTTAGGATTAAAAGCAAAAGAATCAGTTTGCATTTAACACCTGGTAGTACAGAGCAGGTAGAAAACTGCTGTTGTTAAGGATCAGTATTATGTGCGTATTATATAGTTTGTGTAAAAGTTCTCAAGCCCATTCAAAAAATGTGTTAAATGTTAGATGCTGACAAAATCATATTGTAAAATGAAGAGTTTCAGATGGCAGTTATATTTTTTTGAAAAGAATGCAAATTCAGTGGTAATGTATAATTCTTCATTAAAACACAAATTTATATCTTAAAAATGTTATGACCAGTAAGCAAAATATGAAAAGTGACTTCTGGTGTCAGTAGTTTTGTAAATAATATCCTTTCTGTACTAAAATTAAAATGTTTAAGTACTTATATGTTTGTACACATTTAGAAATAATTTAATAAATGTATTATTTTCCCTGCAAAGCTAGTAGACATACTGTGTATACCTTGCAGAAACAGGATATATTCAAGACAAACACTACACCAGTTTATGCTTCTAATTATGTCAAATAAAATGGAATGATCTTGTTGCCTATATATCTGGCTATTACTTTTCACTATCAGGTGTCAGATAATACTGTTTGTGAAAATACCAAGCCCTAAATGTTGTATAATGCTTCTTTATGATCATATTTTACTGCAATAAAACAATTTCTAATGTTATAAATGGACTACAAAACAAGAGAAGATGAGATCCTGCATCCATATACAAACATTGTATCAAATGATATATGTAAGCAATTAAAATAAATTGAAACAGTTCTCTTGTCTATGTGTTGCCATTATTCAAAGAGTGAAGATGATATGCTGAATGTTGCTTCCCTGCGAGTATTTTCTTTGGCAAACACACATGCTCAGTAGAATTAATACAGTCTGTGGATCTTGAATTCTACTGGCCCCTGATGCTGTGCTTTAAACAGCTGAATGAATATAGCATTCAGCTATGCAAGCATTATTATCAAGTGATACTCAAAGCATTCCACAGTATTGTAGCACATTTAAAAGCACTGTATTAGCTTACATTTGCAATAAAGAAAAGAACGTGATAGATATAGATATACATTTGTGTTTTACTTTTCATTATTTGGTATTACCATTTCTGCAGTAAGTGTGAAATCAAGCAATACAATGAGAATGCATACATTTGCATGCAAATACTGCACCAGACAATATTCCCGGTCAAGTAAAATAAAATAATATATTCCTATTACCTGTACTTAGCTATTAGTTCTCACTATCAGATATTAAAGAACAGAGCTTTCCAAAGAGTTAAGACCATAATATATGTTGTTTCCTTGTGATCACCTTTTTAAAAGGGACATTTGTAAAGTAGAATTTGTACCACTGCCAGATGTTATATTTTGCTGCGCCCCATGCTGTACCTTATGTCATTGAATGGATGCAGCATCCAGTCATGCAAAGGCCAACATGACAGAGGAGCAATGGTAAACGGTTTTATATGATTCAAAGAAAAAATGATCACAGGAGAGCAAACTATATCATTATTTCTCCTAAAAAAGACAAGCAAATAGATTTCACTAGTGTACCTTTGTACAGTAAAACACCACAGCTTCCATATGTTGTAGTTTGCATAACTGAAAATCTACAACACTGAACTGCACAAATGCATGCAACACAGGACAGTTGAAAAAGTACCCATGGTGCTATAATTTTTGTTCACATGAGTGCAGAGGCAGTGTGTTTTGTTTCAGAAAGCATTTTGTTTTTGATTAAAAGAGGGGAAAAAAGACATTTCTGTCTAGTGTGTTTTGTGCAGTTGCAGTAATGCAGTCTCCAGATGTACTTACCACTGAATGCACACAACATTCAACCACACACAGACGAGCATAATAGGATAGCCTATGTGTCGCACAATGCTGTGGCAACATTTTATTATTCAAGAATGCAACTGCATTAACATTAAAAGATTCCATCAGGACTGCTAAACATGTCCTTTTAACTATTTGGAAACAAGTTATCATGAAGTAAAA